>NW_028230438.1:19634864-19703300 GCF_043228905.1 Azolla caroliniana
GCATGTAACCGGTCACGGAGCTATGCGTCGTCCGATCCGCCCATAGTGCATACGGAAGCATTTGTGGCCAATCCTTCACCCTTCCGTCGCATGCCTTCGCAAGTGCTTTCACGATCGGACTATGTCCTCGTTCGATCTTCCCGTTGGCCTCCGGATTGTAGGCCGTTGTCAACGTTAACCGAACTCCATGTTTGGCGAAGAATCCCCTAGCTTTGTCCGAGTCGAGTTCTCCCCGGTCCGCAATCACTTGTCCTACGCAGCCGTACCTACAAAACACTTCTTCCAAAAGAAATTGGCACACCGCGGCACACGTTTTCCTCCGAAGCGCTCGACCTTCAACTTGGTTTGTGAGATCTTCTCGAGCTAACACCAAGTATTTCTTTCGTCCAATCCCGGTCGGCATAGCTACAATGTCGACCATCCACTTGAAGTTGATTGTCGGTGAGAATGTCGGATGCAGCTCATCTCGGTGTCGGACCCCGGAGTAGACTTGACATTTCTCGCAGCTTTCTGTGAACTCCGCGACATCTTTATACATGTTCTTCCACCAATATCTTTGCTTGATTTTCACAAAAGTTGCCCATGTTCCTCGATGTCCAGCCCAATCGGATTCGTGGAACTCAGACATTATCCGGTTTCGTTGTTCTTTCATCCCGACTACTCGAAGTGGTATCCCATCCGGTCTTTTCGGCGTCCTCCATATTAAACCGTTTTCCAAGAAGAACTTTTGGACTTGCCTCTTCTTCCTTCGGATCTCGGCTCTCCTTTCTTTATCATTGGTTGAATCCTCGACCTCTTGTAGCATCTTCCCGATCATCAAGGTTTCCCCCTCGTATTCTTCTTCCCGGAATTCTCGGATCACGTTCACTCGGCATATGTGTTCCGACGTGAAGTAGTCTTCGGAAACTTCTTCATTATCTGATTCGGTTATGTCGTCTTCAAACCGCGCCCTCGATAACATGTCCGCTACCGCGTTGTCCTTCCCCGAGATGTGTCGAACCTCCGGATTAAGTGACTTGACATATGCAATCCACCTTAGCATAGCCACATCCGGTATCGTACAACACCGCATCATCCCGAGTATCGGAAGACAATCCGTCTCGATCACCACTTCAGCTCCGATCAAATAATCCCGATCCGATTTTATCGCCGACACGACTCCCCACAATTCTCTTTTGACTTGTGCATATCCGCGTTGCCTTTCGTTGAGGACCTTTGCTCCAAATCGGATCGGATACCGCGAACCATCCGAGTCGGCTTGATTGATGACCCACCCGATACCGGTTGGACTTGTATCAACCGTTACTATGATTGGCCGCTCGTAGCTTGGCTTCTTAAGTGATTCCGCCCTCCATAGTGTCTTCTTGAGCTTCCTCATGGCTTTAGTGTGTTCCGGTTTCCACTCGAATTTCTTACCTTTCCGCAACAAGTGATAGAGCGGGTCCGCTATATGTGCATAGTGCGGAATCCATATGTGATAGAATGCACACGCACCTAGAAACCTTCGGACTTCCGACGTTGACTCACATACTTCCTTCATAGCTTGAATCGCATCGATCTTTGTTGGTGACGGTCTTCGGCCGTAGGGTCCACATAGATGTCCGACCACCAATATTTCTTCTTGCCCGAATGCCGATTTCTCCCCGGAAAGTGTTAGGTGCACATCTTCTAGCTTTCGCAACACTTTCTCGCAATCATGAATATGGTCGACCACGAACTTTCGGCATCCCCGATCATCCATAGTCTCATCTTTTTCTTCCACCGCGCATCCTTTCATCGGAATGTCATCTAGAAACGGCATCGTTATCTCCGGGATGCAATCTCGAAGCACCTTGTTCATCGCGTTCATCATATGTGCAACCGAGTTTGTCGCTCCTTGTGGTAGTGTGCACATTCGAACTAGTCCTATCGGTGTCCGCATGGTAGTGATGTCTCGGCTCTCCACGGCTAGTTGGAATTGGTCATACCCCGAGTATAGGTCCCCGATGGAGTATATCGCACGTCCGGCAAAAGCTTCCGCGAATTCGTCCACTATCGGACCGACTCCCGAGTTCCGGATCGTGACCTTGTTCACCGGTTGCAAGTCTTGGATGAATCGGAGTGACCCATTCTTCTTCGGAACCGTAAACCATCGATTTGAGTACGGAGCACTTGATGGCTCTAGAATCCCCATCGCCACCTTCTCCTTGAGCAAGTCGATGACTTTCGGAATATGCGCCCGTGGCACCGGAATCGGCTTCAGGTTCCACGGTACATGATCAATCGTGAAAATCACCATCGGCTCCACTATCTTTGGATCAATGCATCCGATCTCCCTCGATGCGAACGCGAATGCTTTGCCGTGTTGCTCCAACATCTCTCGAAACCGTTTTTCTTCTTCTTGTAAGAGGAACCCACCTCCACCGATCCGAAGTTTCTTCCGGGTCTCATCTGTGAAGGCATGTCCGATATCCACGGACTTCCGAAGTGTCGGATCTCCCGAGACTTCTTTCTTCTTTTGTTCGCTATCGGCGGGTAGTGGTCCCGCGGCCGGTTTCACCTTCTTCTCCACGGTCTTGTATTTCGTACTTACCATTGCTTCTTCTTTGCGGAGCGCATCCGGCCCCATTTTCGCAATGATCTCGTACATCTCGACCGATTCCACCGGGACTACCCGGTTCCCTTGGCTTTTATCTTCCGCAAGCTCTTCAAGCCGTTGTAGTGTATTCCCATAGAACACTTCCTCGATCACTCCCACGATTTCTTCGTCTTCTTTTATTATTGATGCCGACCGTAACTTATCCTCCACTTGTCGGTATTGTTTCTTCATTCCTCCGGTTACGGCCGTGTACGTAGATGCCCCATCCGGCCCGATTCGTACTTGTTTTGCTCCGAGAGTTTTCTTCCTGTGTGGGGTATCAGGGCTTCTCGGACTATCACTCCCCCACTCCGCAACAGTCCGCTTTAAAAATCCATTCTCACTTGGGACAAGAGTTCCCTCTTGTTCCTTTCGTGATTTGCCGGCACCGTTAGGAATTGGACGGATTTCCCTCCGTTTTGGCTCCGAATTCGCGCAAAAGCCGCACCACTATCGAGCACCTTCGTCTCCATCCGTGAAGCCGTGATAAAGGGTTGGCCGAGGATGACAGAATGTGAAACCTCATCCTGCACAAAGAAATTTTGGTCAATTTCGACATCCCCGATCTTTACCGTCACATCCGGACAAGCCGCAAATAGGTCTTCTGTCGTTTTCGTGGCTGCCCGAATCTTCCATCCATGGTTGGTGTTTATAGGCCACTTCCCCTTTCGGTAGAACTCCTTGGACATCAAGTTGATCTCCGATCCGTGATCAATCAATGCTAGCACGGGTTCTTTGATGTTGCCGATTCGGACCGGAGTCTCCGTAGTCGCACGTGCCCAGTGTGGCTTTGTATAGTGGGAGTTCGGAATTTCGCCTTCCACTTCGGTGTCGTTCATTGAAACGGTATTTGCATTCACCCTTGGAGCATTTTCCTCCGTACTTTGTCTCTTCCTTTTTACGAGATCCACGAGAAGATCGTGAAACTCCTTCTTCGCTATTCCGAGTAGTTCCCGCAGCGAAAAATCTACCCGGCTATCCAAGATTCTTTCCTCGAACACTCTTTTCAAGTCGGTTTGTTGTTCTATGTCCGAGGCGAGCTTGAATGACGGAGTCGCCTTTTCTTTTCCCTTACCTCCGGAGTTCCAGCTTTCCGGTATCTTCGATGGCCCGGCCGCATCCTCCGTGCGCCGTCGTTTCTCGTCCACATACACCTCATGTAATTGACACAGGGCGTATATGCTATTCTTGTCAACAGGGCACTCCCATCCCGTAGCTTCCCGGACGCCTTCCGCGGTGTTTCGGATATCGTTGGAGTCGGTTTTCTCGGTGTTTCCTAGCACCTCCGGCCAGAAAGACGCCTTCGCTTCCGTTGACTCCCCGACACATATTCCCGCGGTTGTCGCATAGTTGCTTCTTGCCGCTAACTCCTCCTCGAGCACCTTCTTCATGCCGCCTTTCCGGAAGTTCGGTCGGAGTGGCTTCCGAGAGTCCATCGAATGAATCCGGTTTCCCTCGTAGTAGATGAGATCCCGTCGTAGCGCCTCCTTATGGTCGTCGCAATCCCTCCGATCGTGTTCGGCGCTATCGCACCATATGCACCGTCGATCCGTATATTTGGAGCTTGTGGGGCGGTCATCCGACTTCTTCACCATCGCGATCTTTAGATTCTCCATCTCCTTCAGCAGCTGCTCCACCGTAGACGCGTCGACTCCCTTCTCGGCCGTAATCTCCCGAGCCCTCGGTTGATGGTCTTCCAATCCCGTTCTCGGTTTCGGAATCGGTTCCGAAACCCTCTTTTCTTCGTTGGCAAGCCATTGCCCCCTCTTCGTGTACCGCGCGACGATATCCCGCACGCTTTCCCATGTTTCGGTGAGGCCGCTTTCAGTGGTCGTGTCCTCAAGAAGCACTCCGAGATCTTTCCGGTCCCGGACGTCCACAGCTCGCAAAAACATGATGACTTTGTCCGGTGCAAGAATAGTTTGATCTCTCGCGGACAACCTCCCGAACCGACTTTCGAATGTCGAAAACACTTCGAGGACCTTCAGCCCCTTACCTGACGTTTCCACCCAATCCTCGAATCCCCTCCGCGTTGCCTTGGAGGAGTCCTCGATGGCAAACGTGGTCTTTAACGCCTCTTCGAATGCTTCCCACGTCGGATTTTGTTGTTGCAACCCGTGGATACTCCCTTGAAGCCCGTCGGTCGCCACCCGGTTAAAGGATGTCACTTGCAGTCCTTCCGAAGCCCGGCACCGGAGCATCTCCGCCTTGTAGTCCTGCAAATATCGCGACACATCCTTACCATTAAATTGCCCGTTGCGTTGCACGAGCCGCTCTACTGATGCCGAAATCTCCGACATCGTGCGTTGTTCTTGAAGCATCCGTTCGAACATCGCCATCATATTGTTAGCTTGTTGAGCCTCCATCTCCTTGCCACCCGTCTTCACGTCGGGTTCACCAACTGTGTCGTGCCTTTCGGCTCCGGATCGTTGCGTGAGTCGGGTGGGAACCACAGAGGTCTTGGACTAGGAGAAAGAAGTTCAAGAGATAGAGATTAATTATGAGTAAATAGCAAAGAGAAAGATAAGAAACTCGTGAATCACACGAGTATACTATATTAATTGGTACTTAGGGTGTTAAGAGAGAAGTAGACGTATAAATCGTGAATCCCACGAATAATTTTTGTATTGATTAATACTTAATCCAAATAATCAACAACCACTACAATGTGCTCCCCATCCTTATATAGTGATGGGAGAGACTAAGCATAGCTACATGCTTTTTCTCATATGTTCATGCACCCTAAATGTGCATGTGATGCTTTTTTTTTTATTATTATTTCCTAAGTATAGGGCTCACGCACGCTAGATGTGCATGAGTTATTTTTTTAGTGTCTCGTGCTTTTTCTTTTTCATATATTAAAGAAATACACGATTTACCTTTTAATAAAGGTATGCATAAATAAAGGTCTTATACATATTAAATCTATATTTAAAACACTTAAGATAAGTTAATGTAATGGTAAGGTTGGGGTTTGTCAACGTGGAGGTGCAGAGTTCGAATCACGCCCTGCGCAGTAGTGAGTATTTCCTTTCTTTTTACATTTATGTCTCTTTATCCGGCTCTTCCTTGCCGGTATGCCGTTTTTCCTCCTTGCCGGTATGCCGTTTTCCTCCTTGCCGGTATGCCGTTTTTCCTCCTTGCCGGTATGCCGTTTTCTTCCTCCTTGCCGGTATGCCGTTTTCTTCCGGTTCTCACCGAGCACTCCATTCTCTATCCGGAGGGACAAAAATATAATTTCCACATAGTGTGCAACCTACACTACGACACCGCATCGATAAGCGACCGATTCTTCCTCTCGGCAACACCGTTCTGTTGCGGTGTGTATCTGCAGCTGAACTCTCACCGAATTCCCGTTTGCTGCAGATAACTGTTGAATTGGCCGGAAAAGTATTCTTTCCCGCCATCCGACCGCAGACATTTGATCTTCCTCTCCAATTCCCGTTCCACCATGCTTTGGAGACTCCAGAAACACTCGAAGACTTCACTCTTCCGCTCAATGAGGTAGATCCATGTGTGCCGCGTATAGTTGTCGATGAAGAAGACGAAATATCGACTCCAGCCCAAACTAACATTCTGTGTCGGTCCCCACACATCCGAATGGATTAGTTCAAGCTTGCTACGGCTCTGGTTACGTTCGGTAGGGAATGGAAGCCGGTGTTGCTTCCCAAGTTGGCAGGCTTCACATACTTGCGCCTTCCGGCCGCTGAACTTCGGCAAACCAAAAACAACTTGTTTCGTTTGCAGGTCATGAAGCCTCCGGTAATTGACATGGCTTATCCGCTTGTGCCACAGGTCGATGTCCAATTCGACCTTCTATCCATTTGCAAACAGAGCGGTGCCAATGTCATTGGTGTTGAGGATAAACATCCTCTCGTCTCTGCGCCCTTGCACAATAATCTGGCCCTCTTCCTCGATGAAGCACCCAAGGTGCGTAAACCGCACCTGCATCCCTTGGTCGACGATCTGTCCGACCGACACCAGGTTCTTCGTGATTGTCGGAACATGTAATACATTCATCAGCTTCCCCTTCTGTCCGACGTGGCTCAAAGGGACTTCTCCAACGTGCACGATTGGGTAAGGAGTGTCGTCTCCGGTTTCGACTACTCCTGGTTGATCCGGTTTCTCCAAAAAGGAGAACCACTCTTTGTGGCTCGTCATGTGGTTCGACGCACCAGAATCAACATACCACACTTCCTCTGATTTGGAAGTAGTCTTCTTCATCGAGTTCACCTCGTGCTTCATCACCAAGGCTAGCCCGTTACCGTTCTTGGATCCTCCTGATCCCTTCGCGTAGTGCGAGCTTTGCCGGCCATCCTTGCCGGCCTTGCCAGATCCGAATTGGTCCGAATCGGTGCGCTTTCTCCAGCATTCGCTTTCTCTGTGGCCCTTTTTGCCACAGTACCAGCACTCCGTTGCTGACTTCTCTTGCCGTCTTCCTGTGTCGCCATGACTCCCCCTGCCTGTGGGAGTCCCAGAACTACTGTCGACACGTTCTATGTGCCTTCATTCTTGCTCTTGTCGGCCGCCTCCATTGCGTGCCGACCCACCTCGTCCACCACGCCCACGGGACCGATCCGCCTCCGTGTACAGCATCCGGCTGTCAGTGGGTGCGCTAGTTGACGCACCGGCGTGGTTCTCCTCTACAAGGAGCATCGACTATAAGTCGAAAAATGACGCCAAGCCCCCAAGACAGACCTGTACCATCTCGTCTTCCTCTACGGTAACGTTGATAGAGGCAAGCGAGTCATAGATCTCTTTGATCCGGGCCATGTAATCCGCCACCGACATGTCCTTCTGTCAGACATTGCTCAACTCCTGTCGGAGTTGCAGCTTCCAAGTTGTAGTGCTTACGGCGAAAACCTTCTTTAGGTTCCCCCAAGCCTCCTTCGGCGTCTTGGCGTCTCGGATGTGGCTCAGCAGCTGGTCTCCGACACTGGACGCAAAGTAGTACATCACTCTGCTTGCTGATTGTTCCCACACTGGGAAGTCCTTATGTGCCGCATCAAGTGTTGTTTCGTTGGCTCCTTCGACGAAACTCCAGTAGTCATGCCCAAGCAAGTACTGGTGCATCTTATACGACCAAGATGCATAGTTGGATCTATCGAGTTTCTCCACAGGGAGCGAGCTAGCCATCCCTCTATCTATCACTTCTCTTTCTGTTGTTTTATGACCTGTTAGGGTTTGCTTTCAAGCGTTTGTCGACTGCAAAGGAGGTTCTCAACCCTCACGCTCTGATACCATGTCAAGGATTACTTGCGGAAGCGTTAGAAAACAGAGAAAGTGGGGAATAGACAGAGTAAACGGGAGAGACAGAGAGAGAGCAGAAGATAAAAACTATATTCAAAACGATATAATCACTCTATATCTTACAACTATGCTCAGTAGCACTATTTATACAAGTCCTCATGGGACTGACAAAAGTACCGCGTACTTCAATGCTCACACGAGCTTCTGACACTTATTACGAAACTATAATTGCCTAGTAGTCTAAACTAATACTAGGCTTCCAGTTACCGATTGGATCCGGCTAACCGGCTCCGCAGCTCACCGGTTGTGTTGCTTGCTGGCTCGGTTGCTCACGGCTTACCGATCCATCTCGCTTGCCGGCTCAGGCTTATTCAGCCAATCCGGCTCCAGTTGAGCTTGCCGCTCAACAGTGCCCATCAATATTATAATATGTAGTTGGTGCCAAATAAACCCATAATTGGGTAGGCTATGTAGTCATCATCAGACTTCAACAAACTCCAAAATTCCCCAAGATCTAGCCTCAACATCTCCCACTTCTTCGACCAACAAATAATACATGCAATTAAACTAGAGTGCAATCTCTCCTTTCTAGGCCAACATAATAACCTTTTTGAAAAGAATTACAATGCTCTCTACTATATGATGGCGCCCTTATAAATAAGGGGAATGCTTAATTCATAAGATGACCAAGCATTAAACATGTGAAGAATGAGGAATTTTTAGTGGAATACTTCTATTTAGTAATTGCACCCACAATGTCTTAATCATTGTCCTCCCATATGTCATATTCCCATGCTCAATGAAATATTGAACAATATATATCCGTCGTTGTTAGAGTGTAAACACATGGCATGCAATAACGAAAATATGTTAGCCATGATATTGTGGTGTCCCTTGGATATTTATGTTCATTTCACAATATACATAGATAATTCTAATATTGCTAGCCACAACGCAACCCTGTGACATTGGCTAACTAGAGCCAAAAGAATTCATAGAAGTGGATACCACCATTGTAACTACGCGTTGTCATGATGTGACATGTGTGAGGAGAAAAGTGTGAAAACGTTGTTGCCGAATACTGCGCTTGCATGTCGGATCCAGGCAGGACCACCGGGGTCATGGACTAGGAGGGGAGGAGTTTCGGGAAGGCCGAATCCTCCGGAGCCTACCGCGTTGCCAGTCGGATCGGTTCCGGATGGTGTTTGGGGAAGAGCGACGCGGACGGTTCCAGATGCGTTCTGGGAGCGACCCGGACTCTCGAAGGAAGAGAGCGTGTGTGCGCGTACACACGCAGCCCTCCTGCCCGTATGTACAAGGGCCTCAAAAGAAGTATGAGCCACGGTCTGGTTAACCGCTCCCGCACACATGCACACACACATATACACACATTGATTACAATTGGCACACCAAACCAGCACCCAGCACGCACACATCCACACTTAGGCACCGGAGACGCCTAAGCTAACTCCCAAAACACACCCTTATATATATAGACATGGATATGTGTATGTACATAGCACGTTGCAACGCCTACTAAGCCGGTTTCACCACAAACACAAAGAGGGCGCCTACATCCTAGAACCAGTCGGGAGCTCACGGGCTCACAGCATGACTAGAGTCTCGTGCAGGGCACACCTCTTCCGGAACAACAATCTTCTATCGCCAAGCTGTCATTCGGGGAGCACTCAGGCTCGCCTACGTGAGTGGGGATCTTGCACAAGAGAGAGAGAGAGAGAGAGAGAGCTAAGAACCAATGCCTTCGAGCGCTTAGGCTCGTCACGAACAGCAACAATGTAGAGACAATAGAAACCCTAACAGAGAACAGAGACAGAACAGAACAAACAAGAGGGAACCCAACTCTAGCCTCACAACACGAAGCTTAGTGTACAAGATAAAACCCTAGACGAACAAAATGGAAACAAGCTCTATTATGAAGGAACCCAAAAATGGAACCCACTAAAGGGGACCTATGGAACCTTAAAATGAGGAACCCCTTTTACAAAGGACGCTCCATTCCTTTTATAGAACAAGGAGAGGGATGCGTAACAATGTGGGATAAATCCCGTTGTACATGGGATCCTCTATCCCGAATTAACTCTTGTTCGGCGCCATAAAGCAACCCCTATTATTTTGCACGTATACACAAGGGTGGTTGCCCACGCTGCACCCCGCCAATGTTCCTATTATTCCCGGTTTTCTTGCTAAGGCCGGGAATCTCCACAACAACGTTTTATGCTAGGTCAAGCTTTTGGTTGAAGTTCTCACGAAAGAAAAAGTAAAAAGAATAATATTAAAATATAAGAGTGTAGTTAACCAATGAAACAATAGGGAAAGGGTCATGGTGGACATAAAAATTGCCAAAACCAAGTTGTTCATTGTAGACAAAGACCTACCATGTTGAAACTCAAATATTACTCTCTTCTTACCCTATATAAAAAGCCTCACATGTCTTATAATTTGGGATTACTTTGATTCAATTAACCTAAAAAATGGTGTAAATTAGTCAGATTTATTACTACAAATCTCCTTATAATCTATTCATTGTCGTTAATCAATTTACTATCAAAATTATTTGTATATAAGATGATCTACACTAAAAGATAAAAGTGAAAAAGAAATGGAGAGTTAAAACCCTTGTAAAATCGTTACAAGATTGAGACTAAAAAAGTTCATGGCACAACTCTCTACGAGTGAAACAACCTGTTTTTCCATTAAAATTGCAAAGTTGATCTTTTATGTAGGCGAACAAGCTACCCTTCCTTGACAATCGCTCACTATAAAGGACGTGCTTTTTATGGTTCTCTAGAACATAACATGTGTGTCCTTGCAAAACTTACAAAGATGTTTCTGTGTGTACCCAAGTGGACTACTCAACTCCTATTATTCAAATTTAAATTTGGCCGAAGTCATTGCATTGCCAAAGGTTTCTCTACTTTCCCATTTTGTGCGTGCCAATGAGAGTGAACTTGAATTCAACAAAAACGAGAATATATGGTGTATATTATATTTCATGTGTGATGGGATTTGAACATTCATCCCTGAATTGTGTGAATACGTTGCCTTGTTATTCGGCAACAAGGTCGACCCTTGTGCACAACGCATACACAATTGTTGCAAGCCTATCGTGTCGTGACTACACACCATAGTAAATCCTTCGTGGTTACTTCATCACAATAGAACCCAAAGAATTCTCTTGCATAGAGCCAACATGGTAGAATACAAAGAGTTCTATCACAGGATCTTGAGACCAAACACAAAGGGTTGAGCTTTGATGCAAGTGCTTTTGTTGTTGCGTGGGACGAGGAGGTCGACACTTGGCCTTCCATGCACGTCCCCTACCTAAGCCAATTCACTACCTAACCCTAGGTTTTGTTCAAATTTGATCCACCCAATGTTGAGCCTAGGGTTCTCAATGTTTCATCCTCCATTTTTGGACCCAATTCCCCTTACACAAAGAATAAAATTTATCAACGCCCAAGGATGTACTTCATGTTCCCAAAACAACCCTAATTTCAACAATATATCTAATTTCTACCATTTTTGCAGTTTAGTCTTTCTTTGGATTGAGTTTGTCATTGTAACATTTTGTCGTGTGCTCTAAACTAAACATCTTTTATTGTGATGTTGCAAAAGGTTTGTGACTGCACCCTGAGTTCATCAATCTTAATATCAATGTCACTACATAGGACCGTTGTTGCATGTTTGCAAGCTAAAGCTAGTCACTTGATATTTGGAGCACCTAAGTCATAGATTCTCTTTCTTTGCAAAATGCTTGAGAATCCTCAAAATTTTCTATGATGCTTGTAAGGCTTTGTTTAACAAGTTTGCTTAGTTAATGACCAGCAACCATGTGCTCAAATTCAAATTTCATTCGCCTCAATATTTTGTAGAGCTCATTCATAGTCAAAAGGGCTTGGTTTGTGGTCTTGAACACCTATTTACACCACTTATTTAAGTTTGCACTCTAGAACGGTGGTCACAACCACCATCCCATGATAGGAGTTCTAGAATTAGGTCTCAACTTCTCCCCCATGTTTTACAAGCGCTCTAGGGGGAGCAGGCTCACTTCATACTCTTTTCACATCTCATTGTCATATGTACACACATCGGATGCATGGAACCACTTGGGTTCTAGCCCAAGAGATAGATGAGATGGACAATTTTCAAGAAGAATTTGTCTAAGAGAAAGAGATATGGAATATTAGGACAAGGCGAGTAGGACAAACTAGACAAATGTTTAAAATTTAGACCGTTATGTACAAAGAAGATTATAACGTTTTTTTTTTTTTTTTTTCCAAAAAAAACACTACTTCCCATTAGTTAGCAAAAGAATTACATCGAAGAACAGCCATAATCAAAACAGCATAATCCTCACCTAACTATTTACAACAAGAGTAACCCACTGCCTCTTTTTACATAGTGACCACCATGGTGACCACATATTCACAACGAAGCCAATGGCGGAAACAGCCATCTTGGTGCTTGGTAATTCCATTTAGGACCAGACGCTGAATTAACCATCATAGGAGAGCGACCCCATTTCAACAAAAACTTTGAGCGAGCCCTGTCTGCTGCATCCGAGTTCCCTTCAATTGAGTTGTACTGTCCGCGCAGCCAAGATACCAGCTCGAACCAAATGTTTAGCAACACCTCACCGCTTGGGAGTTTTCGTTGCTGAAAAACAAACATACATCGTCTGGTCCAAATGTGCCAGACCGAGAAGCATGCCACCAACATCCATATCTCCTCAAAAAAACCAGAGTTTGTACCAGGTTCTACTCCAACACTTTTGAATACACTGCCGCCCTGCAATATAAAACCATGACCATGTGGATTTAATTGTTCCGCCCAACCTTCCTTAGTTAGTTTCAAACCCTGTAAGGACCCCCACACAACTCTCCCATTCACCCCGCATGCTGCCACTATCCTGAGACTTCGACCCCAAATGCTGATTGCCTCTGCACAATTCCAAAAACAGTGAGGTATCGATTCCAAAGAGTGACCACATAACAGGCAACCAGCCTGCCCACCACGAGACCTCATCCACTCCCCTACCGGTAACGCCTTATGACTAAGAAGCCAAAACCACACCTTGATTTTTTCTGGCATATCAGATGCCCATAGTCTCCGCCAAAACGACTTCAACAAGTCATCTGATATGCCTTTATCCCTCCAACTATTGCGAGTTTGAGCAGCACCCACTGATTTGGAGCCAATGATTTGCCTTCCGAGCTTAGTACTATAATCAAAAAACCCCACCAGTTTGTTCGTTCCCGGTTTTTGCCACCATACCTCTAGTGGATCCCACTCCAAATCATGTAGAGGCTTGTTGTCCAATAGCCATAGTTTACAATCATTATCTAGCTTCCCTGGGTCTGGGTTTAATTGCCACTTCTTACCTTCCAACACTGCCACCCGCACTGCCAACCACTGACCATTGTCGGACAAAGCACTTAGGTTTCCCCACAAACGATATTCATTAGATGGACACTTGCCACGGATAATTTGTCCATCACTCTCACCTACAAACCACCCAGACCAGACCCCCTCTTCCTTATCCAACCTATCTAGACCATCAACAGCCTTATTTATCAGTTGGGTCACCTTCTCAAGCCTACAAGAAATGCTACCAAACTGACCCTCCCTCCTCTTCATTTTGAAAACATCCCACTCTCTTACTGAACTAACATTGTACCCTAACATGCGGCCCCATGGCAAATATTTTTTCTGTCCAAGCATCATGCCGTCCTCGTTTCTAATCCTAGGGTTCCAAAATAACGGTTGTCGGAGTTGTTCCTCCAATGTTTTCGGTTGCATTAAGACCAACCCATCTCTTACACTTGACCAAGCCATCATTATGGCACGGGCCACCCTGTCCTCCATGCTATTTGGTTGTTTCAGCTTTAAATCTGGACTGAACAACCACCACATCTTTGCCTTCCAAGGGCCGCCATTCCTTGGACACCAAAGGTCAGCTCTATCCCTAAGAAGCAACTTCCACAGTTCAGGACCAGGTTGTAAACTTCGCACAAGTAGCTTACCTAGTAAAGCTTTACTTTGGTGAACTGGATCCACCAACCCAAGTCCACCTTGGTTTTTCGCCTTGATCAAACAACTCCACGCCACTTTAGCTGATGCCCTCTGATGGTCTCTACCTGACCATAGGAACCCTCTCACCATTGCCTTAATATTTTTGATGCAAGTTTGTCTAACACCCAACATGCCACCGAGTGCCACATGGTGGCTAACAAAATGTGGTTTACCACGACCACCCTACCTGCAAGAGAGAGCTTTACTGATGCCCACACCCGAAGCTTTTTTCTGATTTTGTCTTTCACTTGCTCAAGTTGCTGATTTTTGGGTGTCTCAACGCCCACCAAAAAACCCAAATATTTAACAGCCATTCCATTGGGGACCCATTGAAAATCAACATTAGGGCACCAAAGAGGCCATGGGTTTGAACTTACCCAAAATCCCTTGCTTTTGTTCCAATTGATTTTCCCTCCTGATGCTCTACAAAACAACTCAATTCGACTTTCAGCAAGCTGTAAATTATCATCATTGCCTTGAAGATTATAACGTTAAGCATGAGACCTTGTTATTATAATAAAAATATATAAAGGATTAACCATAATAACAAAAGTATATAATGGATTTTCCCCTTTCTATGGTTAAATTTGATAGTAGAAATCGTTATTGTCCCCTCCCCCCAATTCACCTCATCATGGGTTGTCCTTATATAGGGTTTGCCATGCAGCTAAAGCTAAGCATAAAGTGCCACTTGGTGCACATGATTTCCGTAAGTTATTTAACATTTGACTACTATCTCCTTGGCATTTCTATTATTTCATAGTCGAAGATACAAAGCTTGAATCTTGTCCCTCAAAAATTACATTTTGTTTTGTAAAACATTGATTAATTTAAGGTATTAAGTTGTCTTTATGACGTTTTGTCCTAATTAATTTGTCTTTACATAAACCATTTAACATTTGACTACTATCTTCTTGGTGTTTCCATTATTTTCATAGTTGGAGGTACAATGCTTGAATATTGTCCTCTCAAACACATCATTGGACGTTTTCATCAAGTATTTAATCATTGCATTGTCTAGGTACAAGGATTTTGATTACTTTTTCATCTTCCCCCAAGAGTTCAACCAACGTTTTATTGGGTGTAATAGGTGTGGCCATGGCCTTGGAATGCTCATGTTGCATTACAACTTCTATAGCCAAATCCTTTGTTCCATGTACCACATTGACTTCTTTAGTTATCTTGGGATCCATGTTTCCTATGGATTCTTCATTTTCTTCAAAACATCTCTAAGCTTATGTGAATTTCCTTCTTTTATCATGTCCTCTTTTAAGCCACAACTCTTCATGGCTAGCTGAGTTGTGTGGAAGCGATGATCTTGCACTTCTCTTATTTGGAAGCTTGGTAGGCCTAGACAATGCTTGTGAGCTCACAAGTTCATCTAGAGGAAACTCAGGCTTTTGTAGTTCCCAAGTGTCTTGTATTAGTAGCACTGACTATATTTTGATACATTCTTCTTTATTTTGTGACACCTCTAGTTTCATGACGATGTGACTAGTTTGGGGTGATACTCAAAGATTGTTCTTGACAATTGTGCCAAATAAGAGGTGCCAGATTTATGTGCATAATGCCAACTGCACAAAACTAGGCCATCATCTACACTAATCGTCACAACCCTATGGCTAGCGACATGAGATTAAAGTTGTATCAGTCTCATGGTTGTAGCATCTACGAGGAGGTAGGTTATTAATGTCTAGGTAGTTTGCAAAAAACCAACTTACCACAATGTTATACCAGGAGCTACTATCGCCAGACTCATAGAGTGATCGAGATGCCTCGAAACCTTGACAAGATATCCAATCTTGTGATTAGCTATGTATCCTATTAATAAAAACTACTAGTTGAAAATTTGTTTCTACAAGCATAGGTTGTAATGTGAACTCAACTCTAATGATGTCATGTGGCATTGTTCATTTGCTTCGGAGTTGACATGATCACATTGTCACCAATTGTCCCTCTAATTGGAGCCGAAACCACTGTTGCATACATGAGGGATGAGGTTACTGATGAGTTGAAGAGCCACCCCTTAGTTCGTGGCTCTTGGAAGTATGCATGGTGACATTGTCTCTCTAAGGGTGAGAGGGATGCATATTGTCTTGTTAGTCTATCTTTAGCTACTTGTGCCATCGAAAATTTACTTGAGTGAGCACTAAAAGTGACTCCAAGATATACATATGATCCAACTACCTCAACTAGTCTATGAGAGTGTTAGGTGACATTTAGACGTAGCCTGAGAAGATGTGTGGAAGATAAGAACTTTAGTTTTCCCTAGATTCACTACCAATCCTCTTTGTATGAAAAAGTAATCTAAGGCATTACGGTGCCTTAAATATAGGTCGTATTCAAACTCAACGTAAAACTATGTTGTCTGCATAGAGCAAGAGATTGACTTGTGTACCCCATAGGACTACTCTATTGCCTCCCTTACGAGTAATAAAATCAGTAATCATAATCACCAAGCCTTGTATGTTAGCGTTTTCTCTTTTTTTCCTCTTTTCGTTATACATATACTTGCATCTTTGTGTTTCTCCTAGTGCATACCAATGTTTATATTTGTGTCACTGAAACATATGGTATGTACTTAACAAAGCTATATATTTTTGTGTTTCTAGTTTCATCACTTTGAACTCTAGGGATTCTAACTTAACTAACAATGTGTTGCTCATGAAAGTTTTATCCTCTAGTATCTTATTTTCTGTCTCCAACTATTGCGCCTATAGTTTGTTAGTGACATACCTCCTTCTCTATGACCCATACCTACAATAGGACTCGTTCTTTGTGATGTTGGAGTACTTATAAGCTTGCAAATAAGTTGTTGTGTTTTGGAGAGATCATAGTTTAGTTGCTCACTGAACTAAGTTGGTTGACACCCTTGGAGTCAACCATCATTGATAAGTGTACCATGTTCAATGAGCACTTCATCTGGTGGTGATGGGTTGTTTTACTTCGCCTCTAACTAGTGAAGTCGATCAAAATTTTAATGCTTTAGAACATTGTATGGAACCAACAAAGATTTCTACATGTTATGAAAGACAATATGATGTCCTTGAATATCAAATTCATAAAGTGAGGGGACATGTAAAATAATACATATAATTACAAATGATTAAAGGTCGTGATTATTCAAAGACTACCATTATCATTCATATACTTATGAAAGGTCGTGACTCGTGACTATTCAAAGACTCGACACTGGAATTCATATCCATAAGAAAGGTCATGACTCAACTATTTGAAGACTTGTTTTTAGCATTCATATACTTCTGAAAGGTCACGACGCACAAGTATTCAAAGGCTTCACATTAGCATTCATATACTAATGAAACGTCGTTACCATTTGAAGTGTGACATAACTTGCATCTAGTTGAAAGGTCAAACCATTCATACAAGGAGCCATTTGATTTAATAGAATCCAGTAGCAACCCCAAAATTATAATTTTCCTTTGACATTATATTTGTGTATCAATGTATTATTATTATAATAGGCTTAATATGTTGGGCATAACATTTATACAGTCAAGAAAGGAGGCTGAATCTTGAGAACTAATGCCACTTCCCAATTTAATCAATATATAGACGAAAGTTTTCTCCATTTTCAAGTTGTAAATGTACATTTTAATCGAGTCAAAGGAATTAGTAGGTATCAATTGCACATGTCACAATACATCAAAGTCTTATAGATTGAAATTTAGGAAACCAATGCTCAAGAAACTAAGATTTGCATATGTTAGAATAAGATCATCTTCCTTAGAAATATAGCAATAGTGCGAAAAGTTGTTGGATATGGTCATGGATTGTTAGATACTTACTTTAGTTAAAGTTATTGGATTAGTACCTTGTGATTGCCTGAAGTTTACATGATCCTACTCATGTGATCCCACCATATGTATTGTATGTATGTTTATCGAGGAAGCATGAGAAGATCTATCTCTTTTGAACTGAATATTTGGTATTCATTAGCTTTCATGAGAATAAGAGGTATGTATGTATGGTCTGTTGTTGGCTTGAGAGCATTTATTTGTCTCAAAAAAGTTGGTATCATAACAATTACATATGTTTGTGGCTTTTATGTTCAAAAGGGGTGAGTATTGGTTCAAGGATATGTCGTTTCAAATTACATCTTCATATTGTACACTTTTCACTAGCCTTATTTGTGATGGAAATTTCTTTTGGCAAGCAAGTGGTAGGCATGCTTCTTTTTTTTATATTTAAAAATTATTTCTCTAGAAAAAATGTTTGTTTAGACTATGAAAAAGAATCACTAACTTACAGCTTTTTAAGTAGTTGTTGGTTTCCATGGACTTATGTATATGTTTGTTGTGAATATGCTCATTAAAAAGTGGGGTCGATTCGATGTTTCGTTTTCTCAATTTCTTTTAACGACGCGTTTCCCCCCGAAGTAAACCCATTAATGATTGCTTTCCTTAGTGCTCATGTTTTATTAAATGAGTTGGGAACACTTACTAAGTGCGGTGTGGGCCCATTATTTCATTTATTTAAGTTAAATGCGCCAGGGATTCGTGATAGCATTCCCTCAAATAATTGATCACACAATAGTTATTCACACATATAATGGTTTGCATTCCATCAATTAAGAGTTGATATATGTTGAGCTATTTAATCAACCGATTTTATCAAGGTCATGAGGCTAATGCAACCTACTACTACTTCATTCATAGTTAGTGAATCAACAATGTGTATTTCTAACCAAGAGGTCGACCAAGTAGTACCACTCCCTATGAATAATTATATTAGTAAGAGTAATAATGAATACATTAATGTGCAAACTCAAGTTCCACATGATGAGCCATCAGAAGAGGATGATGATGAACATCAACATCCGCATGAACAACTCAATTGGGGAAAAAATCGCCTTGCCCTCAAAAGTATTGATTATGATCAAAAGAATGTGAATGCATGCAATTCTAAATATCATGAGAACAATGCAATGGAAAATCATCAAGGACCATCACAGAGTAGGTGTATAAATAAGCGTATCTTGAGGCGTGTTTGTGTTTTCTGTGGTAGCCAAAGCGGGAATAAGGATGTGTATGGACTAGCGTCGATCGAATTGGGCAAAGCATTGGTATGTCAATCATGATCACGATATATACCATTATTACTTGAACAAAAATAAGTTATGTTGAAACCCTCTTCTTGCAATTGTGACTTGAGTGCAATCTAGTACATATGAAATTGAATCAAATCAATGAGAATATATACATACTAACAAGACAAGAACTTGTCCCCAATAATAAATAGCACAGTTACCAAGGTTACTTCATTTGATCTAGGCAATGTTAGATTGTCTGTCACAAACAAGAGATTGTGTCTTTCGGGTATTTGCTGCTAAGCAAGATCAAAGTTATTTTACATGTATTTAAGGAATAGGCTTCTCTTTCCACATGACGTCTTGACAACATGTATGTGTAAATGTAAAATCAAAATGATTTATTAATAATCTCGTTATTCAAGGCTTTCTTTCTATGCAATATGCTCACTAAGGTTGAACTTATTTACGCAGGTTGAGCATAATATAGCGCTTGTGTATGGTGGAGGTAGTTGTGGACTCATGGGTATTATCTCCAAAGTTGTGCATGATGGTGGTTGTCATGTCATAGGGTATACAAGATTACAATTGACTTAACTACCCCACTTATAGTTACAAATTACAATTTATGGATACAAATATTTAATACTAGTTTACTTTAAGACGGTGGATTATAATTTTTACAACAGCCCCAAATTCCTTCCCATTCTCTTGCATCAAATAGGGAGTTAATGACGGGAAAGAAGTTTCTAACCACGTTGACGACTCATATTTTGATTATACATCAATGAAATTTTCAAGCATATAAAATGTGTTTCATGAAAAACAATATGAAAATGATCATCACAATAAAGTAAAATATGTTGAAATTAAAAAGTTTCATGGATAAGATTGTTGTATGTTTGATGGATGGTAGTGATTGAACATAGAATACGAAAATAACATATTTTTCCTCATGCAGAGTCTTACCGAAGTCAATGATGTCGCATGAGGTGATATGAATAACTCACTACCAACTTTTAGAATTGTCTACTTTTTAATCATTTTCTTATAAGGGCAATGTGATCACCAGTATAGATCTCTGGGGAGACATTTGGGGAGCTTAGAGTGGTGGATGACATGCATGCACGTAAAACTCAAATGGCACAATTGGCTGATGCTTTCATCACCCTCCCAGGTAATGAAGATGTATCGATATGATTATCTTGATCTTGGAGTAAAACCACACGTCTGTGTGCATGCACGAAGGGTTTTAACACAATTCTTGTGAGTCTTCATGATTGTGAAGCACTTGTTGATAATGAATAATGATGCTTTGCCAACAGAGAATATAATGAGAAACTTTAGATGTGTTATGTTTTGTTCGAGTTAATTGCTTGATGTTCAAGCTTATGGAATCAAATGCTTGATCATAAAAACTTATGTTAGCTAACGTTTTTATAGGCGGGTTTGGCACACTTGAAGAATTATTGGAGATCATCACTTGCTCACAATTAGGGATACATAATAAGCCAGTAAGTAATGAAGAGAAAAACACTTGAAACCAAAACATTTACATTGTGTGATATTAAGTATGATGTAGTCAAATATGATTATAGGTGGGTCTACTCAATGTAAATGGCTACTATGATTCTCTGCTTAGACTATTTGACAAGTTTGTCGAGGAAGGTTTCATCACATCAATGGCACGAGAGGCGGTTATCGATGCGACAACATCAAAAGAATTGATTGCTAAAATGGAGGTATTTGCGAGAATCTTTAATGCCAAATACAATGCATCTTGATTACCATCAAACATATTATAATCTTTACACATTTTGCTTTTTCTATATAGATGTTTTGTTACAAGGAACTTTGATGCTCAAACTCAAACATCAAAGTAAGACGGCTTCACACAAAAAGAGAATCTACAATTCATCAATATTTAGATATTTGTTTTAGAGCTTCATTCATTTGCAAAGTGCGCAACTTTATCTATTGAATGTCCTAATGATTGATATCATTTGTTTATTGTGTTTTCTACGATGTCTGTCTCCACATTTTATATCTAGTAATAATGAACGATGATAATTAGCTTCATAGAAATATTTTCTATTTTGCAATATCAATAAATATGTCTAAAACTTTGCATAAATTCTAGTCAGCTACTAGCTACTGCATAATCCTTATCTTAGTTAAACAACTACCAACTTCCCAATCAAAACATGTATAAACCAATACACTTCTTGATATGGGACGCATTTTCTTTCCATGGTTGAAAGCTTTTACCCAAGTTGGAAAGCTTTTACAAGTTTTATGTTTCCTCTTCATTAACCATGCATGACATATATGACATATACATCACCTTGATTTGATGGGGAGCCAATTACTTTTGCAATCCAAATCAAATGTTCCAATAGTGAACATCCAATATCACTTCACTATTTTAGATAAAAAGTTTATGTTATGGTCAATTGGTACATATATCTTTATGAAGGACATTGGACATGGTAGAATCCTAAGAATGACATACGAGTACAAGGACCTTGCACATGTTTCCTCATCCCAAATATTACAAGACTTTGCCAAATAGAACATGAAGTGGGGTCCAAGAGACCAAGTGCTTTAGAGGTATATTGGTGTAAACAAGCTACTAGTACTAACGCACACTTCGACCATCACTAGATGTTTTCTGCATTAGGGTTAGAAACCTACTATATCAAAGGAACCTTTCTTCATTTCATGGCATTGAGTTGTAATTTGTATTTGATCACGTTGGAGATATAAGCATAGAGAATCTCATTATATCATTTCTCATGACATTTTTTATATGCATGTATAGTACATATATATATATTAATTATACATGCACATGATGCTAGGGAGAACACTACCAACCCACATCAAAATAGCAAAAAGCCTATTCACATAAAAATTCTGAAAAAATGAGTAAATGAACTTGCATGTACCCGTCATCATATCTCATTGTGCTTCAATGGAAAACAATGTTTTGTTGTAGTATTTTCGTTTGGAAAGAGTTTGAAAATCTCTAAAAACTCTATGTATATCAACGAACATTATACATGCTCCTACTTCTTGAGACCATATCACTTTTCACTATCCCACTCATATCATGGTAGTGCAAAGGATTATTGAGCAGATGCTTAAGGCTCAAAAACAATCCTCACTCTATCATCTTGGGATCACACTACGGAGAAAATAAAAGAGATTCAACGAACACATTAAAACAAAATTTTGGGCTCTAGAGGAATGCAAGGTATGAAAAAATGGTTTGCAAAGTGGGATACGTCACATTTGTTTCATGATCATGAATAGATGCATTCCTTTGTGAACAAGGCCTTTTTGCAACACCAATGTATCATAGCTTGGGAAAGATATGGAGACTTCCACTTCATACATTATATAACATATGCTACAATGAGCTATAAAACCATCTTCTTTTCATGGAAAAACCAAACTCATTGTTACATGTTACAATTCACCCAGTTGTCCATCAATTGCTCAATTGATCCCATATAACTTAGCTCACATTCTCTTAGGTGTGAGATAGAGGCCGTTGTGGCATAGGTGAGGAAACTCGTCGCCTATGCATATTTTTTGCCTAAACAAGTTCAAGAATCAAACACATATAATCAATCTGATCCACTCCCTACACACATTCCTCTCACAATCACAACATGGACTCTCTATTGCAAAGTTTATTTAGTAATGCTTGAGAATCAAGAGTCACTAAATTCCACTCATAAAGTGGAAAAGGTTTTACTTGGTCCTATATGTCATATTGACCTTTGAGGACAATAATAAAATCCATCAATATGTTTGTCTTTCTACATGACACCACCCTCCACAATGCATTCATCATCACAATTTTGTTGTTATCATGTGATCCCACTATCACTTTTGTGATTCTAGGTGTTTACTTCATTGCAACACTCCCATTCTCATCTCATGCTTGTGCCAACATTCTTGGTTCAGGTCATGTCTCACATTAGTGGTCACTTCTTGTTGTCATCCCTAACTCTATGAGGGAGTTTGAAAGACTCCTCCAACTATGGTGGAATCAACCATATAAAGATTCAACACGGAATTGATCTCATTAAAATTGAAATACATCCTAGATTTCACGATTTATTGATAGAAGAATGTAATATAAAGATTGATAAGTTGAAACATGATGTAGTACTATGCTAGGTATTTGTATTCACAAACCCGTCTCTAGTTCCTTGTTGTGTGGAAAAAAAAACATCTCTAGTGCCTATCATTCCTACTTCTATAGCTATCGGGTTACCCTTGTACCCAATTTGGGAAGCAACTTTTGTTGATGAATGACTATACAACAATGGTCCCTACAAACTCATTGTGTTCTATTTCTAGGAAAATTTGTGGCCCTCATAGTCTTCCTACCATGTAGCCTAGACATAGCCACAACCTTATTGACCATCCTTCTTTCATATCTTGAACATATCATTCAACATCCCTTGGCATAAGTACCCTATTGACCATTACCATTTGGTAAAATGAGTTGACTTGGCATGATCCTAATGAAGGTACTATTTGTTTGTTTCTCTAGAAATGCTATCATTTGTATACACTACATGACACATTACATATTGTCATTGTCCTTGCACAAGTCTCTCATGAGACGTTAGATATTGTCATTGTCCTTGCACGAGTCTCTCATGAGACATTAGATATTGTCATTGTCCTTGCACAAGTCTCTCATGAGACATTAGATATTGTCATTGTCATTAAACAAGTCTCTCATGAGACATTAGATATTGTCATTGTCATTAAACAAGTCTCTCATGAGACATTAGATACTGTTATTGTCCTTACACAAGTCTCTCATGACACATTAGATATTGTCATTGTCATTGAGGTAAATCTCTCTCTAGATGGAAGGCTTATAATTAGTAAATGTGTATGGATGAGAAAATTGTCCTCTAAACCCTAAGATGTTTTAAGAAGAGTTCTTAACCCCAAAATTTACCATACATATGTATATGGCATGGGACTTGTATATACCATGGCTAACCAATTGTTGAATTGTTTCACCTTACGATATCACAAAGTTGTTCCAAAGCTAGAATGCCTTGATGACTACTAGAAGCTACATTGGTGTAACCCGTAATCTGTCCCAACAATCTGTTGGGATGTCTGCAATGCATATCAAGATTACAAGCAATGCTTGCCTTTGCATGTAACATCCCTCAATCTCGCTAAAATACTGTCAAATCTATACAGAATATACTGTCACAAAGAAGATGAATGTAAACTATAAAAAGTTATTAGAAGGTTGTAATTATAATGTTTACAAGACTTCAAGCATCTGCAGAAATTATTGCATTAGATGATCAACAAACAGACCTCCAGAGCTTTACCTCACACGAGCCTCACAAAAGATGCCAAATACAGAAAAGATGAAAGGGTCATTATCATTCCTCACGTCCACACAAGGTTGATAGCATTCCTCATGTCGATACAATGTATGTAAATCTTTAAATTTACAAAAAATTTAGGGATACATCCATGAGTACACTGCTACTAAACCACAGTCAAATGTGCATGCTACAAGGAATTTTTCTGGGAAAGAGTGGAGAACTTTTGCAAACCCTTCTGGATGGAATTGTAAACAATCCCATGTGTATGTCGCATACATAATTTTTTGACTCAAAATGCTTCCATTTTCTGACTTACGCTGGCACAAAATAGGGAAAGTTCTTCACACTTCTTCTTGAGCCACTGCAACTATTTTCTTCTCTCAGCTTTGGTCCGAAACAGGCAACACTCCAAGGTATGCAATTAAAAAAGGATTGATAAACTCACATCATTTCACCACCCAGAGAAATCCTTGAAATGGACACCTGATGATCCCGATGATGTCTTTGGTTTCTTTTTAACCACCCTCTCTTCTTCTTGTGAGTCTTTGATGCCCGACTCCAATACTTTTGATGCTCGAAGATACTTTCCCACTCCATCACCGCTTGCAACCAAGCCAGAATCCAACACAGGATTACTATACCAAGTACCCACCTTCTCCTAAAGTATATAGTAATAAGCAAGATGCATCAACTTAATTGATTATAAATACAAGCTCAAAATAACATCATAGGTAATTAATAATAAAACAATCCTAAATCATCACCATTTATATACCATGTGCCTATCCAGCATCATAATAACTAAGTACATAAAATTATTAATAAACTAGCATATAGCACCACATACAATTATACCTAATAGAACATTCCCAAATATAAAGAGCAATATTTATAAATAAATATATATAACATTCTGAATTGAGAATTCTCCATAAATTTTTAATCAAGCTACTTACACTATCTTCATCTGGCGGCAGATCCACTGTTTTCTCTTCTTCTTCATCTGGCTCCGTATAAGGATTTACGAAGATCGATACTCGAAGAATTTTTATTTCTTGCTACAACAGAACAAACTATTTGTTTTAGTAGCTATGTGTGTGTGTGTGCACATGAATACATAAAGTGTGAATCAAGCAATTTTCATTGAAAAACAAATACTAGTAGAAGTGAAAGTACATGGAATCTCATCGACAAGAGCTGCAATTTCAAGAAAAAGTTTATAGAAAAACATTAGGAAGTGAAATGTTCACAGGGAACAAATGACACATCACGCATGCCAAAAAGAAATGCAATTTGATCATCACACAAACAATTACTAAATAAGAAGTGCAACATCATATAAGAAGATAATTTATTGTCTTACCAATGGACGGTCATCGTCATCAACAGGAACTTTGTCCATAACTGAGAGGACATCAATCCCCCCTACAACTCGGCCAAACACAGTGTGCTTGTAGTTCAAATGAGGAGCTGACTTGTAGAGGATGAAGAATTGGGAGCCATTGGAGTGTGGTCCACTATTTGCCATGCTAACTACACCCCTTCCTGTATGCAAAAGCTTGGAATTGAACTCATCTTTGAAGGGCTTCCCCCATATCGATTCTCCCCCTTTCCCTGTCCCTGTGGGATCACCACCTTGAATCATGAAGTTCCTGTGAAGCCAAGAAGATAAAAACAAGATTATATGTCATTTCGAGTAAAAGATCATACATATCCTTTGATGTTTTCTAAGAAATATCATATTTTATTCAAGTAAGATCATAATATTTGTTTTGAGTAATATTCTACATTGTCGTCAGAGTGGGAAAGATGCTATTGATTAAATACCCTATATCATTGATTATGTAGCATCTTGAGTATGCTTACCCATATCAACTTATGTATAACTATGTGTCATCTCAAGCTAAATCATGAAGGCCATATCATTTTCTGTAACACCAGATATCATTTTGAATTAGATAACATCTTCACTTTAAATTTATATCTTGATACACATGTTTAAAAATTTCCCTTTCCCAATGATGTTTTTTGTATATGTGCGCATATAATGACATATATAAATAATTGGGGGTTCAGGGCCTAGTTTGAATTCCTCCGTTTTGAAAATTTCCCTCATGAATTGAAGCTGCCTTCTTCTATTTTCTAGTATGTAGGAAAGCCTTTTTGGCGTCCTTTGCTATGTAGAAAATGTATTAAAAGAAAATAAAAAATAGCGCGTATTGAACTTAAAGAGTGACATTTTATAGCATAAATGCTAGTTCCAGTGGTTTCTAAATATCAAGGAGGACCAAATCATGTGTAGTAAAATAGAATGTTATCTTCATGTCTTCTAGTTAAAGACAAGTTTTGGCCAATACCTTATATTTCTATGGAAAATGATACCATCATAGTAGCCCCGTTCGCAAAGGGTTAAGAAATTTTCACACGTTCGTGGCGTGATGTCACAATGAAGCTCCAGATTCAGGTCTCCATGGGTGGTGTGAAACCGGACATAACCCTTCTTTTTTGGATTCTTCTCCACTTGTACATACTCGCACTCATTCGTGGTGACTGGAGTAAAGGTTGTTGAAGTAAATGATCTTGAAGCTTTCCCCGATGTATACTGACTTTTAACCTACAAGAAAGAAAAGGTAACATGATGACAAAGATAACCAAGGCTATATCCAAAAAACATGTATATATGCATCTACACCCAAAAACATATGTTTACATCCACCCACCCACACACACTATGTATGTGTGTGTGTGTGTGTGTGTGTGTGTGTGTGTGTGCAAATATATACTCCAATCCAGAAAACACACACATACACACACACACACACATGCACGTACATTATGCCCCAAACTCATTTATGACAAACCATTTTTGCATTGACGGGCTTCAATTCTCCAGCATAATGGGCAGCTACACGAGCTGCAGTTTTCTCCTGGGGAGCTGCTTTGGCAGAGGCAGCACTTCTTCCATATACAGATGCTGAAGCTGCATCAACTATGCTAAGTGCTAAAGACTCGGTATTATCTTTACCCTTTGATTGTTCAGCTAATCTTTCTCTTGCTTTATCTAGAACCATTAAAGCTGCTCCCCTCTCACGTTGTGCTTTTCCACCACCACCTCCAAGCTTGGAAATTTCTTTTGCTTTCTCAGTACCAAGATCTCTCAGCATGGCTTTGGTATCTCCAGAGAGGTTGATGTTGTAAGCAGGATCTTCCTTTAGCCTCTTCAATTCTGCATTAAAACATGCTGTGACATGAGCACTCTAACCTTCTCTTAAGCATATGATTTCATTTAATTATATGATTTGAAGATCTTTTTCCTTTTTCTTGTCTAAACTGAATTGCAATAAGGTCAGACCCTTTTTACTGTACTGAGAATTGCAATATGGTCCAATTTTAATCATGATTCCAAATACTCTTGGGTATTGTATCATTTTTTTCATATCTTTGTAAACTGAGTTAAATGAAATATATGATCAAACCTTCATCATCAACTTTCAAATCTTGCTTCACGTGATCAAACTCTGTTAATGCTTTTGCACTCGCAGCATTGGGATCCTAAAATGAATTAGCTCAAATGATTAAGGTTCAGTAGATAGGAATCATGAATCAAACCAAAGAAGACCCAATTCACCTCATTTGACATATGACAGTGAGTTATTACTGATCCTCCAAAAACCAAACCTGAATAGTTATGATATCATTTTTGGTAAATGGCTCATCAGTCAACAAATCCTTCCAATTCTTAGGCTTCAAATTCAGCTCTTTGATTGCCTGCAAGAAATGAAAGATATGAAATGATCTTTCAACAAATTGGTTTAAAAAAAAATGAAGGGATTCCAACGAACATTCTGTTATCAAATGTTATTCACTCTATTTATGAAACTGGTTCTTATGAGATGTATTGTCCTTAGGAAAAAGCCATTTTTTGCATTTTCACATACCTCATAACAGAAGACATTTCCTGTTGTCTTTACAGCCACTATATGAGTATATTCTGTGAAAACTTTATGCAAAACTGGGCATTGAAACTCACCTGTAATGTTTGAAGTAAATTGTAAGACCAAACTATGGACAGGCAAATGAAATAATCAAAATTAAAAGTTCTTAGAAATAAAAAGCAAAATACTTTTTTGTTACAAATATTCAACATGTGGAAATCTAGACTAGATACAAATCCCTTCTTAATGAACCCAGACAAGAGGCTAAAACTTATCTCTTAAGTACGACTTTAAAACTAATAAAACATTAACATGATTGCTCTTAATTTTAGGATACTCAGTAATTTCTCAGCACTTTGCAATACAGGTACTATAAAGGGAGCCAATTACAGTTAAAGTTTTCATATTCAGTAGCCATTTAAAATTTTAGGTTCTCCCTCAACAACAAAGATGTATGAAAAAACAAAATGTGAAGTAACTGAGGAGAGTAAAGATTTGACGAGGACAGATAAGTCTTATGGCATTAACCATAATAGTGTGGGCACAACGCCAGCATATCATACCAGTTCAAAAGAATCTTCAAATGCAGAAAATCATCATCATTACAAAATAAAACAAACATCTCATCTAGAATCCATCTGCAAAGGAGAACATTGGCAAATATCCAAAATCAAATCAAACTAAACATGGACAAGGACATGAATGAATTTGACTGGACAAAATCAAGAGATTATTTTGGATATAAAAAAAATATTAGTTTATCAACGGTGCTGAAGGATTATCCAAATAGTCATCTCTAAGGTGGTGAAAACAGTTACAGCTAGAAAAAGAAAATACCTTCTGAATTTTTATAAAACTGTAGCTTGATCAAGTCCTTTACAGAAAGAGGTGCTCCAGATACGGGATTCTTTCCAAATTTTCGAATGTACGGTACAATATTCCTGAAGGAAAAACAAAAACCTCTTAAACTGAAATTTCATTTACAAAGGCTCAAATATAAAAAGAAGTAGCAGAGGTTAGTAGGATGGATTTCTAATATTCTATAGCTCAGGTAGTGATAGTTCATTAAATAAGTATAAAATACAGTAAATTAAGAAATTGTTCTTCTCATGCATGCTAATATAATAACAAGCTACGCCACATATGTTTTGCAGTAATTTTAACAACTTCTATTCAGCAATGCCGACAACTAACTCTGGGGAAATTAAACAAGGTAACTATTTTCACAATGATTGCTCTACCAAAAGGATAACTATGTTTCCTTGGTAACTGTCAAAACTAATGGAAATCCACCATTCACCATCACTATGTACAGAAAAACATTAAACTATTTGAAAACTGCTATTACAAAAATAGTGGCTGGATATTAGGTGTGTGTTTGTTGATGTTTTTTTCAGTGTTTCTTTTCTTCCTTTATTTCCCAGCTGCTCTTAAGTTTTCATTATTTCACCATATTGGCCTTGGTCAACCGCTCTGAAGCAATTATATGTGCTCTTTGAACAGTGATAAAATACTGTCTTCTTCAAACAAGAAGAAAGCAATAATATTCCCTTCAGAAAGAAAGTGAACTTACAAGATATCAAATACATGGCCTTCAGCTGTACATACAGGATCTTCGAACGGCGTGAAGGTAACC
This sequence comes from Azolla caroliniana, assembly GCF_043228905.1. Taxonomy (NCBI): domain Eukaryota; kingdom Viridiplantae; phylum Streptophyta; class Polypodiopsida; order Salviniales; family Salviniaceae; genus Azolla; species Azolla caroliniana. The sequence goes on from NW_028230438.1 coordinate 19,664,827, forward strand.
CTGCACAGGCAAGGCAGAGAAAGAGAGAGAGAGAGAGAAAAACAAGAAACAGAAGAGTTTCAGCTATGTAACAAATCTGCATCATTCAACTGCACAAAACCTTCAATCTGTTTGCTCGAAACAACACAAACTGGTATGTATCAAAACCAATTTGACGAACACTGAAAGCAACCAAAACGTTTACAGAATCTAGGCAATCAAACGCAACACAGCTGCAAAGAAACCATGCCACTTGAAGACGGTCACCAAGATGCGTGTGTGCAGTGAGTGCGCGCGTGTGTGTGTGATAGAGAGAGAGAGAGAGAGGATAGGACTTACGCGCAGCAGTAGAAAGGAAGGCGTTTGAAAGGGGTTCGGAGGTCTCTGTTCTTGGCACCGCCCCACTCCACGGCCCACTCAGTGCTGGTGATGAACATCCGATCCTTGCTGTGCTGCTTCTTCCCCATGGCGCTCTGTATTCACTGCCTCTGCTCTCTTCCTCTCTGCCTTTCTTCCTCTCTGCTCTCTGCTCTCTGCTCACTCTGTTTTTGTTCTTTCTCTTCTTCTCTGTTTTGATGGCTTGTTTTTTCTCTCTTCTTCTCTCACTTTCTATGTTATTCTGGTTTCTTCTCTTCTTCTCAGTTTCTATGTTAATCTGGTATTTTCTCCTCTTCTCACTTTCTATGTTTTCTATATGCCGTGAATGAAGTGAACAATTGTCAGCGAGAATGCCGGTGGTTGTTGCAGTGAATCAATTCAGGGCGAGCGATTATGCCAGTGAATGATTGTCAGCGAGAATGCTAGTGGTTGAAGTGAATCAAATCAGGGTGAGTGATTATGCCAGTGAATGAAGTGAATAATTGTCAACGAGAATGCCGATGACTGAAGTGAATAAATTCAATGTGAGTGATTATGCCGATGACTGAAGTGAATAAATTCAATGTGAGTGATTATGCCAATGAATGAATTCACTGTGAAAATGGTGGTTAGTATGATCATTGTAGCGCAATCATTACAGTAGTTGGGCACCTGCTTATTAATGAGTCAGGCTCCTACCTGGCATATGAGTCGGGTTCCTAAACCCTTCTTGATGTTGGCCATTCCCATTCTAGTAATAAGATTTAATATTACAAAATAAACGGTATACCAAATCAACCATAACCAAAACAAAACACAAAGGTTGGGTTTATTGGCTGCAATATACATGATCTCAAAGTTCCAATGTACCAAAAAAGATTTACAATCTTGTTACAAAAAAGGTTCATTGGTTCCACAGGATCATACCAACAAGATTTTCAATTTTGTTTCACCAAAGATACTTTAACAAGATACAAGTGGGAATACCATCTTTAGTCAGTAATACACAGGACGTATAGATTTAATATTACAAAATCTACCATTTACAAATATGAAGGATCATACCAACAAGATTTATAGCCTTGTTACAAAAAAGATACTTTAACAAGATACAAGTGGGAATACCATGTGTAGTCGGTAATACACAGGACGTATAGATGTAATATTATAAAATCAACCATTTACAAATATGAAGGATCATACCAACAAGATTCAACCATTTACAACAGGCCACGATCATTCAAGTTGCCTTGGTTGCAATATACAAAAAAGGTTGGCAGCCTTAGTTCAAATGTACCAAAAAGATTTACAACCTTGTTACAAAAAACTGATACAAAAAAAGCTTGGTAATACACCGATATCATATATTTGATGTTACAAAGTACAACATTGGATGGTTAATATATGGGAAAGCCCAAAATCCGGCATGTGCCCATTTGGCCAAATTTTTCCGAAGGAGCTCTACGTCTTCAAATCCGAACCATTGCTCCTTACCCTACACCAAGGTACACATTCACTAACGCCCTTACAAAAACAAATGCTAATATTCAATACTTGGGCCCTACTTACAAAATCCACCAATTTGTATCCTTGAATGAACTCCTCAACCATCATCCGAATAGTAAGCATCACGTAAAACCCACAATCTGTCCCATTGGGTTGGGTCTGTCACGACACAGTGACATCAAATACATAGTTGGTGAGGATTGAACCTACAACCTCACATCAACAAGATGTCATGCTCAACTATATTGATATGAGCATATATTTGTATATAACTGTTTAGTATTATATAGTCTAGCAAACAATACATTTAAGAATCAAAATATTCTAGTTGTTAGTATATTCTAGAAATATTGTACGGTATATTCTAAATAGTTATATATTCTAGAGATATTTCTCGACTATATTCTAGAGATATTCAATTTCGGAACTTGTATAAATACTTGTGACCTCCTCCCCGGTCCGAGACCCCGATGGTCCCGCTCAAGTGAAGCACACACACACACGCATCTTCGCAACATCTTTTTGGTGAACCTGACGTGAAGAGCGGCAGGGGAGGATGAAGATGGACGAGGAATATCTCATGGAGGCAATGTCAAAGATGATGATGGAATTTTCGAGAGAAGGGAAAAGATGAGATGCGGCCCAACAAGTCGTCGAAAGTGTGATCGAGCGAGTCGGTTGTTTTGACGGGGGCAAAGTCCAAAATTTTCTAGAAACCTACAATGCCGAGATGGATTCGAGAGGTGTGAACGAAGCTATGAGGTTGGAGTACTTTTGTCAGTTGGTGGCTGAACCGATCTACAAAGAGATGATAGAGCTTCAAGAAGCTCACGACTCTTGGGTGTCCTTTGAGGAAGCTCTATTGGAGGCATACGGATACAAGAAACTGAAGGGACGAGGTATGCGCGAGTTCGACCAATGGGTATCCTCAATAAAGACCCACCAAAGTGCCATGTACGCATTCCTAGAGTTTGAGCATCATTTTGCTCAACTCTCAGAGCGGGAACAAAGATTGGTGGGGGTGGATAAGGTCTTGATGTGCGTGAATTCGATCGATCGAAGGGAAAGGATGACCTTAGACTCAAACTCAAAGAAGATTATGGTGCAAATGGCCTCAATGAGGATTGGACCAAAGTGGAAAGAGTATGTCGACTACACGATAAGAGGAAGACAAGATTCTCATCAGCAACAACATCATGGTCCACGAGGGACGATCAAGGAGGATTTGATGTGGCAACACGCCACCACCGAAGGAAGAGAGCGCAAAGAGAGAAGAATTCAAGAGTTAAAAGGTGCAAGTCGAGGCCAAAGAGAATCTTATAATGGAGCCAAAGCCGATTCAAATGGTGATCAAGGAAGAAGAGACCTCCCTACAAAAGTGGAGTAATGATACAAGCAATACGAAAGGCCAAGAAGGTGTGGAACACGCCACCTTCTCGACTTATGGAAGAATGATGGTCAAGAGAAAGGCCCAAGATTCGAGAGTGGGAAATGTCGCTTTAAGAGTGGACAAGCATTTCGGAACACATGTTGTGTCCGAAATATCGAGTGATGAAGGTGCAAACATGAGTAAAGCTTGCGTGATCAAGGGAGATAAAGAGTGCAAGGCCAATGTGATTGAGGAGGTAGCCACGAGAAACGACATCGAGTCGGAGATGGCTATGGACAAGTGGCGGATGGCCATGTGGAGACTTTCCTAACACTTCATCTAGAGACTTGGGTAGTTACGTCTGGAAACCAATGTGAGACCCAAGAGACAGATGGTGGTGAAGAGAAGAGAATGACCAAGACAACATAGAGAATGGCATCGGCCCGAAGTTGGCAAGAGCGAGTAAGGACCATGGAGAGGATTCCTCCACACTTGTTCCAGAGACTTCAGAAGTTGCGTCCAAGAGCCAATGTGAGACCGAAGAGACGGAAGGTGGCTACGAGGAAGCGAAAGATGAAGTTGGTGTGTACGATGAAGATACCAAACGAAGCACAATGAAAAATGCGGATGTGCGCAACAAAGAGCTCAAGCAAAGCACAACGAAGAAAGCTGATGCGTGCAACAAAGAGCCAAAGCGAACCACAACAAGGGAAGACGAGGGCCAAGTGGGCCAAGTGGATCCGAAAGATGTGATCACAAAATCTAACAAGGATGACACTAGCGTGTAAGTCATGGTCAACTCCAACACGAGAGTATACCACGAAAGTGGAAAAAGTGGGAAGCATGAAATGTGATCACTTAAGGACCTAGAAGTGAGCATGCAGTTGAAGAATGGACCACTAAGAGTACTCAACAACAGTATTCTAATAAGGCCTTCGAAAGACATGCATGGAACAAGAAAAGGTGATAAAAGAAAGTTAGATGACCAAGGAGATGACTGAGATGAATGTGGCACATGCACGAGGCATGAAACATTATGCTTTGGAAGAGCAAAGGGAGCCATGACAACCGGTCATGGAAATGCAAAGAGTGAGCGAAGAATATGGTGGATCGGATGACAACAATAGTTCGAGTAGAAACAAGAGACAAAGTCAGCGTGGGTGAGGTGCAAGGAGCAAGCCAAAGGTTCAACCTTTGGCCCCACCACATCACTCTTTTCCATCTTGGCACATGCCAGAGGATGTGCGGTTTGGTGGGGGTGGATGTCGTGATGTGGCATGTCCACTGAGTGAAAAAGTGTGGTTCCACGCACATTACACACACACACTTGTAAATATGAAAATAAATAAATAAATATGCTTAGGGCTAAGTGCAGAGAGGTGCAAGCAAGATTTGAACCTTGTGTCGTGCTCGTGACCGGCCATAGCCGGTTACCGTTCGTATATTCGTGTGCAAGAAATAACGCTCAAACAAAAAACTGAATAACAAGATAGCTAAAAATAGAGAACACACAGATTTTACCGTGGAAACCCGAACTAGGAAAAAAACCACGTGGAGTCCACTTGCTCCGAAAACAGATCACTATGATGATGAGGGGTACAACAAGAAACTCAGAGGAAACGACCTCAAGTTCTTCTTCATCAGCGGATGGCTATGGAGTTGCACTTACTCACACTCTCCCTCTCTCACACGTTCGCTCAGTTACAGAGACCACTGCTACGTACTCACTATCTCATGATAATGATTATCCTATAATGATTGCCCTAGATGCTTATATACTAGTACAACTTTCGGACTATTTACAAGTATAGTCCACAGAGGTTTATTTCGACTATTTACAGATATAGTCTCCCGAGTTGGTTGTCTACACAATTTCGGTTTCGGCCTCATCTGAGTTCCTCATCAACTCGGCTCTTCTCTCTTCCCATCTGAAGGGACCTATTTCCCAACACCTTGCACCTCCAAGATAGGAAACAATTGACTTACCACGAAGGCTACTATTGAGTGCTTTAAATTTTGTATATTTTCTTATCATATTTATTATTCCATAGGAAACAAACGTATAAAACCGTGTGCACAAAACCATGGTTTAAACCTGAAAACGTAAGTATTTGCGGAAGCGTAAAACAGGGAACAACACACACACACACACACACACAAAGCGAGAGAGAGAGGGAGAGGGAGAGCAAAACACAATTTCGAAATTATATTAAGACTGCATTTACACACTGTGCTAAGTAGCACTATTTATACAAGTCCTCTTGGGACTAACAGAAGTACCATGTACTTCAATGCTCACACGAGCATCTGACACTTACTACGAGACTATAGATACCTAGTAGTCTATCCTATTCTAGGCTTCCGATTGGACTGCCGATTACGGATTGCACCCGGCCTCCACTGCTTGCCGGTTCGGTTGCTCACCGTCATACCGATCCGTTTCGCCCGATCCGTCTCGCTTACCGGCTCCGGCTTATTCAGCCGATCCGGCTCCGGTTGAGCTTGCCGCTCAACACTCCCCCTCAAGCTCAACCTGAGGTGGGGTCGTAGTGTCGACCTCTGTGGCAGTCGGTTCTTTCAACCGACTCCTCCTGGCGTCACTCCGCCTTGCTCGCGCTCCTCGTCCGGTCCGGTCCCGTTTGCCGCGACCCCTTTGGTTCTGCGCGCCTCGACCCTCTCGGTCGGCATGTCTGCTCAATAGGCCCATCTCAGCACTCACGTTGTTGTGACTCCGGCGCTTGCCGATCCGTCGGTTCTCCCACGATGGCATCGACTTCCGATGTGCCCGTGTCCCCTTGGCCTTCAGTCGATCTGACTCATCCGGATCCATCTGTTGATCCGAGTCAGCTGTCTTCGACTCGTTCCAGCTCTTGTCTGAATCGGTACACTCCGATTCGACTTCCGGCTTCAGGCCTCTCACCATATCGGACCACTTCCGAGTCTTGGCCTTCTCCATGCTTCCCTCGGCTTCTTCAGCCGGTGAACCGAAATCGAATTCTTCATTCGACTCCGCCTCATGGTCAGTACCGGTAGAGACTTTGCCCTTGCTTCTCCCCCTCAAGTGCGGCACGTCGAGATGCCGAATACCAAGCATGTCGGTAAATTGCTGCAACTTGTCCGATCCGAGCGGTTTGGTGAAGATGTTGGCAACTTGCCGACCCGTATGAACATACCGTAGGTCAACTTCACCGCTCAGGACCCGCTCACGCACGAAGTGGTAGTGCACCTCGATGTGCTTTGTGCGAGCATGGAACACAGGGTTCCTGGCGAGCTGCAGGTTGCTCATGTTATTGTAGTAAATCGGGATCGGGGTCGGCACCTCGATCCGCAAGTCTCGCAGCAGTCGTCGAAGCCAGATGGCTTCATAAGTGGCAATGGTAGCGGCCCGGTACTCAACCTCAGTGCTTGACAAAGCCACTGTGGGTTGCTTCTTGTTGCTCCACGCAACGGCCGCGCTACCTATGGAGAACATGTATCCATAAGTGGAGTGGCGATCAGACGCATCGCCGGCCCAGTCAGCATCTGTGTAACCGACAAGCTCTTCGGGTATACCTCGCCGGTATAGCAGACCCCGGTCTTTAGTGCCGCTGACATACCGTAATATTCGTTGCGCGCACTGAAGGTGCTCCACGGTCGGCTTCTGCATGAACTGACTTACCATGCCGACTGGATACCTGATGTCGGGTCGGGTGATGGTTAAGTAGATCAGGCTTCCGACAACCTGTCGGAACCATTTCTCATTGCAGGTCGGTCCGGAGTTGGGACGGAGCTTCTGGTTCCGGTCCAGGGGTGTGGAGACAGGTCGGCAATCCGTCATGCCGAACTTATACAACATATTCAACACGTAATGTCGTTGTGAGAGCAATATGCCGTCGGGGGTCCGGATCACTTCGATCCCAAGAAAGTAATGAAGGTCCCCCAGGTCCTTCATTTCGAATGCGTCCGACAACTAGGACTTGACGCGGTTGATTTCGGGAAAACCCGGTCCGGTGATGACTAAATCATCCACATACAAGAGTATACATACCGGACCGTCAGAGCCTTGCCGGATGAATAACGAAGAGTCCGACTTAGAGACAGCAAACCCCAGCTTACGCAACCGGTGCGTGATCTTCGCGTTCCAAGCTCGGGGGGCTTGCTTCAAGCCGTAAAGCGACTTCTTCAGCCGGCATACCGCCGACTTGTTCATCTCCGAGTGAAATCCGGGGAGTTGAGTCATAAAGACTTCTTCTTCAAGCTCTCCTTGAAGGAAGGCGTTCTTCACATCCATCTGGTGAAGATGCCACCCCCTTGCCGCAGCAACCGCCAGTACCACACGAACCGTCGTCATCCTAGCCACAGGAGCGAAGGTCTCATCGTAGTCGATTCCGTGGGTCTGCGCGTATCCCTTTGCCACTAACCGGGCTTTGTACCGGTTAACAGAACCGTAGGCGTTGTACTTGACCTTGTACACCCATTTGCATCTGATCGGTTTACAGTGACGAGGAGGATCAACTAGGTCCCAAGTTTCGTTGGCATCGAGGGCCCGCATTTCTTCGTCCATAGCGGTACGCCAATTTGCGTCCTTTGCCGCTTCTGCGTAGCTCTCCGGCTCACGCACTTCTGTTACCTTAATCATGTACGCATAATGATGCGCCATGTATTCATTGTACCTGTACCGCATGACGGGATCCTTCTGGCGGGTTGATCAGCGCAACGCACCGTCACCTGATTTGAGGCCTTTCTTGGACAGTTCGGTCTTTGTTGCCGAAGATCCGCCTTTCTCCTTTCCGGAGTCGGATACGCACTGATCCGACTCATCATTGCCGGTTTCGAATTCCGGCATCTTCCTCTTCTCCTTCTCTTTGCGCGTGAACCGTTTCCTCGGTGCCTTGCGCGGGGAGAGTACGGCAGAGTCTCCACCACTTGCCGTCTCTTCATCCGACTGGTCCAACCGACTCAGTCGCTCGTTCGGTCCACTCAACCGTAACGATTCCGAACTCTCATCTTGAGTCCCGGCTCCATCATCCTCTGCCAGGGCTGATTCAGGCTCACTGGCTTGATCTTCCGGCATTGGGTCAGAATCGGAAGTCGGAGTCGGTACGGAGTACCAAGATGCCGATTCATCGAACTCGACATCCCGGCTAACTCGGGCTTCCTTCGTCCGAGAGTTATAGCACTTATACCCCTTTTGCTCTTGAGCATAGCCGACTAGGATGCATTTTTCCGATTTTGCATCCAGCTTTCTCCGCTTCTGATCCGGCACATGCACATACGCTATGCTGTCGAATATCCGAAGGTGTCTTAAGTTCGGCTTGCGCCCGAAATATAGCTCATGAGCTAACACCTTGTCACCAATGCGGTTTTGTATGTAGACGGCCGTCTAGACCGCCTCTGCCCAGTAGAACCGGGGCATGCTCTTTTCCTCCAGCATTGCCCTTGCCACTTCGACGAGTGTCCGGTTCTTCCTTTCGGCCACAACGTTTTGCTCCGGTGTGTATCTGCAGCTGAACTCTCGCCGAATTCCCTTCTGCTGCAGATAACTAGTGAATTGGCCGGAAAAATATTCCTTTCCGCCATCCGACCGAAGGCATTTGATCTTCCTCTCCGATTCCCGTTCCACCATCTTCTGGAGGCTCCGGAAACAGTCGAAGACTTCGCTCTTCCGTTCAATGAGGTAGATCCAGTATGTCGAGTATGGTCGTCGATGACGGAGACGAAGTATCGGCTCCCGCCAAGGCTTACACTTTGTGTCGGTCCCCACACATCCGAATGGATGAGATCGAGCTTGTTACAGCTCCGGTTCCGTTCGGTGGGGAATGGAAGCCGGTGTTGCTTCCCAAGTTGGCAGGCTTCACAAATTTCGGCTCTCCGGCCGCTGAACTTCGGCAAACCGAAAACGACTTGTTTCGTTTGCAGGTCTTGAAGCCTCCGGTAGTTGACGTGGCCTATCCTCTTGTGCCACAGGTCGATGTCCGACTCGACCTTCTGTCGTTCCGCGAACAAAGCGGTGCCTAAGTCATTGGTGTTGAGGATAAACATCCTCCCATCTCTGCGCCCTTGCGCAATGACTTCGCCCTCATCCTGAATGAAGCACCCGAGGTGCGTAAACCGCACCTGCATCCCCTGGTCGACAATCTAACCGAAGGACACCAGGTTCTTCGTGATTGTCAGAACGTGTAATACGTTCATCAGCTTCCCTTTCTGTCCGACGTGGCTTAGAGGGACTTCTTCGACGTGCACGATTGGGTGAGGAGTGTCGTCTCCGGTTTCGACTACTCCTGGTTGATCCGGTTTCTCCAGAAAGGAGAACCACTCTTTGTGGCTCGTCATGTGGTTCGACGCGCCGGAATCAACATACCACACTTCCTCCGTTTTGGAAGTGGTCTTCTTCATTGAGTTTGCCTTGTGATTCATCACCAAGGCTGGCCCCTTACCGACCTTTCCGGTTCCGGATCCTCCTGATCCGTTTGCGTAGTGCGAGTTTTGTCGGCCATCCTTACCGGTCTTGCCGGATCCGGATTTGTCCGAATCGGCACGCTTTCTCCAGCACTCGCTTTCCCTGTGGCCTTTTTTGCCACAGTACCAGCATTCCGTAGCAGATTTTTCTTGCCGGCCTCCGGCACCGCCTTGACTCCCCCTGCTTGTGGAAGTCCCAGAACTGTTGTCGGCACGCTCATAGTGCCTCCGTTCCTGCTCTTGCCGGCCGCCTCCATTGCGTGCCGACCCACCTCTTCCACCACGCCCACGGAACCGATCTGTTCCCGTGTACAACATTCGGCTGTCCGGGGATGCACTGGTAGATGCACCAGCGTGGTTCTCCTCTACAAGGAGCATCGACTGTAAGTCGAAGAATGAGGGGGTATTCTCCCTTGTACACACCGCAGTCCGGAACGCTCCGAACTTGGACGTCAGGCCTCCGAGACATACCTGCACCATCTCGTCTTCCTCTACGGTAACATTGATAGAGGCGAGCGAGTCGCAGATCTCCTTTATCCGGCCCTTGTAGTCTGCCACGAACATGTTCTTCTGTCGAACATTGCTCAACTCCTGTCTGAGTTGCAACTTCCGGGCAGTGGTGCTTGCGGCGAAAACCTTTTTAAGGTTCCCCCAAGCATCCTTCGGTGTCTTGGCATCACGGATGTGGCTGAGCAGCTGATCGCCGACACTGGACGCGAAGCAGTACATCACCCTGCTTGCCGCCTATTCCCATACCGGGAAGTCCTTGTGTGCCGAGTCTGGTGCCGCATCATTCGCTCCTTCGACATAACTCCAATACCCGTGTCCAAGCAGGTACTGGTGCATCTTGTAAGACCAGGATGCGTAGTTGCTCCTGTCGAGCTTCTCCATCGGGAGCGACGTAGCCATGCCTCTATCCATGTCTTCTACTGTGTCTGTTTTCGACCTATTAGGGTTTTCTTCTCAAGAGTAAATGTCTGCAGCAGAGGTTCTCAACCCTCGCGCTCTAATACCATGAAAACGTAAGTGTTTGCGGAATCGTAAAACAGGGAACAACACACACACACACACACACACACACACACACACACAAAGCGAGAGAGAGAGGGAGAGGGAGAGCAAAACACAATTTCGAAATTATATTAAGACTGCATTTACACACTGTGCTAAGTAGCACTATTTATACAAGTCCTCTTGGGACGGACAGAAGTACCATGTACTTCAATGCTCACACGAGCATCTGACACTTACTACGAGACTATAGATACCTAGTAGTCTATCCTATTCTAGGCTTCCGATTGGACTGCCGATTACGGATTGCACCCGGCCTCCACTGCTTGCCGGTTCGGTTGCTCACCGTCATACCGATCCATTTCGCCTGATCCGTCTCGCTTACCGACTCCGGCTTATTCAGCCGATCCGGCTCCGGTTGAGCTTGCCACTCAACAAAACCTATGGTTTTGTGCATGTCATAAGTAAAACCATGTGCACAAAACCATGGTTTTAGCCCATGGTTTTATGCATGAACAAACCTATAAAAACCCTAGTAGAGAGTGTGTAAAGGGGGGGCTCAAGAGGTGATATCACCATCATCATCACCATCAATATACAATTCTTCTTATAAATAGACTTCTTATTGTTCTTCTTCTTTTACCTTCGATCAATATTATTGTTCTTCTTATAATCGTCAATCTTTCGATCTTTTCAAATGTGACATTGGTATCCTCGACTCCTATCCATATCATCATCTTTTCGACAATTTTGCGAACGTCCTCCCCGGTCCGAGATCCCGGTGGTCCCGCTCAAGCGAAGCACGCACACACGCGCATCTTCGTGACAATGGCGGAGCATGGATGACGAACGTGGAACTAGAAGTAACGAGGCTAGAAACTCTAGAAGATGTGAGTGATGAGACTATGAGCTTACGATGCTATGGAGAGCATGAAGATAGAGATGAAGAACGAGACAAGATGGAATGGAACAAGAATACTAGATTGATGTGTCAATGACTGGTGTTGAATCCCATGAAAGGAACCAATGAGGTTACAAGTATTTATACATGTTTCGAAATTGAATATCTCTAGAATATACCTGTCTAGAATACTTCGTACAAAATTTCTAGAATATACTAATGGCTAGAATATTTTGATGCTGAAATGTACTATATGGGAGACTATAGAATACTAAATCATTATATACAAATGCATGCTCATATCAAAATGGTTGAGCATGACATCTATTCATGTGAGGTTGTAGGTTCAATCCTCACCAACTATGTATTTGTTGGGAATTCGGTCCCTCCAGATGGGATCCGGGTGAAGAAACCGGATCGAGTGAATCCGGATGGATCCGATTCAAACCGGATCCAAGGACATATTTGTAAATATGTTAGAGTAAGCCCACTGAGGCTATATTTGTAAATAACCCTAAGGTCATATGAGTTTAAATATGACTTCTATACAAATACAAAATGGGGAAGAAATATCCTATTAAGGTCATATGAGTTTAAATATTAAGGTCATATGAGTTTAAATATGACTTCTGTAAAAATACAAAATAGGGAAGAAATAGGATATTTGATTGCTAAAAGAATAAGCAAACTTCCATCCTGGTATTTTGAGAAAACATGGCTATAATGTGAAGCTAGCTCATATTGTCCTTCAACATATTAGCTTTAAAACATTCCACACATGTTTAACACTAATACTCATGTTAGATTGATTCGTAGTTTCTTGTGGTCCGGTAAAATGGAAGGCAATGCTACGTCTAAATTGAAATGGGATGTTATTACCTTACCTCATTCTAAAGGAGGATTAGGTATTATTGATCCAATAGACCAATCAAGAGCACTATTAAGTAAAATGTTCATTAGAGGATTTATTTTGGGGCAAGAGATATGGAAAGTATTATTACTTGAGGGTTGTTCAGCTTGCTCTCCTCGATTAGGTGCCCCTTGGTCCAAGGATGTAAACTGGATATTTCGGGAAATTTTCCAAGTACCTTCAAGCAATAGATGGGAAGAAAAATTTATTAGGACACTATTTTCAGCATGGAAACAAGTGTTACCTGGTTTGATTCGCAATCAACCCAACCCCAAACATTATCTTGAGTATCTCAAACAAAGGATAGTCTAGAACCCGTTGTTTACAACATCAGATGGTTTAGTGTTGGGTTCTAGACAATGGTTATCCTAGGGAAAAATCAGTTAGGACCATGCAATAATTTTTATGGTGTTCATGGGAAGAGCAAAAAGAAATCCTAGATAATATGCATGGCGGTCAATATAATGTATCAACAAATTCAAGAAGCTATGAGTAGACTCACCATACTACCCAATAACTCTAACCATAGATGGGTGCGGGTTTTTTCAAGATTGGAAGTACTCTTGGTTGTTAAGGGGTATTCACAAGATAAGACCTACTGATTTTTTGAGGTGGATGAAACAAATCAATTGTCTCAGTTGGGGGAAATGGTGATAGATTACCCTCATGCTATTGAACACAAGATAAGGGTCATCGGATATGCCGATCGTAAATGGTATATTGATCCACTGATAGAGGAAATAAGGGCACATTGCAAGTTGTGGGTGTTGGCTAAAAAACCAGTATTCAGATTAGATTGGAACCCAATTGATTATCAGTGGACAGATCCTTTTACGAGTAACAAGTTCAATTTCTTCCAATGTTCTGTACAGTTGTGAAGACATGTGCTTTCAGATTCACGGAATGTGTTACCGGCTACATTTCAATATTGGAATAAATAAAGTATTACTCCCCAATTCCTAGCAAACTTCTGGGTTATCTTAAGGGCAAGAAAATAGCCACACCAAATATTGCATGTACAATGGTTACTTGTACATCGAGCCTTGCTGGTTGGCACATGGTTGCATAGGATGGGCGTATATTCTGGTTGTGCTCGATGTCATTTACAAACGGAAACTCAAAAACATTGTTTATAGGAATGCATTGAGTCTCAACCGATATGGCAATGTCTCCTTAGAATTTTTGCTAACTATTTTCCCCCATTGATATTCACTTGGGGCATGGTGGTTTGGACATCACTTATCCATGACGCGTTCCATTATGACATTGAATCTATGGAACATGGATTTTACACTAAATTTGTAAGTGTTCATGCATTACAATTACTATCATTATAGTTTTCAGGAATACGGAAGGAACTCCAACTAGTATGGGAGATAGTGAGTAGTACGACTGTATATCACATCTAGAAGGCTAGGTGCTCTCTCATTTTCTATCAACTTAAAACATCATCAGTTGAATTAGTTTCAAATATTTGTTTAGACATAGTTCATACTTTGATGGGTCAGTGGGATGGTATAGTTGGAGATTATGATGCTAAAATTGCTCAATGACATGAGTTTCTTATCGTCTAGACAACTACTCTATTCACAACATCCAATTATGGCACTCCTTATTGACATTTTCAACCTACGAAATGGTTGTTTCCCCTGTTAATCACTTAGAGTTTAAAATCTTGTTAAATGTTTACACTAATGACAGGATATCTTCTTTAATAATAATAATACTCATGTTAGAGCTTAGTTACATGTTATAATAATTAAATATACCATAACATGCTAGAATATATGGAATGACATTATAACCGTTGACATATTCAAGCATCAATCATAGTCACAAACATTAATGTGGCACATTTGACAAACATGATTGAATAAATGTTTAGAGCATTAACTTAGCATGTCAGCAGAAATTTGATAATGTTAACTAAGAAAATGTTGATGTTTAAAAATATACTAAAAATGTTGAACGTTATACATAATACATAACCCTAAAGAATGAATGGAAGAAAACATTCACTTTGGGTTTGCTTCAAAACTTAGAAAGGGCGAGGTGGTTTCTCCAAAATAGCAGAAAAGAACATCTCATTCTTCTCGAGCTTATCAGTCTTACGCACCACCACCCACTTCAGCTTCTTGTAGTTTAGTTGCAAGAACATATAGAGATAGTCATTGAGGTCTTCTGAATTGCAAAAGAAGCGATCAATCCAAAGAAGACCCCCAGGATGAAGGACACGATCCCAATCAAAAATGATAAAATCAAGAAATTGTAAGTCGATCCATCCATCGAAGAGGAGATTGGTGTGAATGAGGTCGAGTGTGTTGTCAAAAAAAGGGAGGCGTTGGTTAAGAGAGATATAGAGAGGGATGAGGCCACGAAGAGCAATGAACTCATTAAATGGGGCACCAAGGTTGAGTGTGGAAGTAACAATGGTCACATTGTGTTCATACATGCGAGCTGCAAATGTACCTACACTAACACTATAATCGAGTCCAATGCGAATTTCTCCAAGTGGCTTGAGAGCAAGGACATCAACGATGAGGAATTCAGGAGACTCCCCACTATAATCAAGATTAGAGTCATCTATAACCATCCAACGAGGGCTCTCATGGGATTCAAGGTCAAAGCATGAGGTACATTTTGAGAAACCCTTTTGTGTTGCATTGACAAGGCACTTGAAGCTTCGACAAGTGTACTTACTCCACCGGATGTTTTGGTCATCAGGTATGTCCCAAAGAGAGTGAGGCAAGGGTGTGGGTCTTCGATAGTATTTGGGGCTAAGGGCTAGGCATCGTCGACGTGGCAAAGGGTCACAACCATGTACCATCAAACGTTGTCCGAGTGGCCAATCATCTTTGCACATGTCACCCACATCATAATCCATGTACTCTTCAAGCTCTACTTTCATAGACACACAAGCATGCCCAATAGCACCAAGTGTTGCATAAGCCCCCATAAAGTTCTTCCTCTTATGCCTATTCTGCTTGAGCTTAAGATACTTTTTAATCTCCTCTGTCTTAAAGAAGCTAACTAAGGGTTGGGATGAGTCCACATCATCGTTGTCATCATCATTATCGCCACTCTCTCCATCACCACCAATTCTAAAAGTGGGAACAAATTTAGTGACCAAGAAACTCTTCACTAAATCCAAGGCCATTATAGATTCAGAATAAATGATAGTATCTTTCTTCTCTAATTTTTCTTGGCCCATTCTATGGGTCATTTTAGATTGGATCTCCTCGATCTTTTCCACCATCACGAACACTTCATCGCTCACTTCATGCTTGGGTGTGAGACCACTCAATTTGTATAGGCTCATTGCACTAATCACCACCACAATGGTGGTCACACCCATTAATATAACTAGATTCCTCTTAAGGTCCACCATTGGTTTTGCCTACTGAAACAATCTTAATTAAGTGTGATTTGGCATTGAAGAGATAATTATTGGAGTGATTAGAAGGGATCATAAGGACACTAGTTTTAGGTGAAAGAACAAAGACAACTTTTGTGAAATCCTTTCATAGATCCAATAAACTCATCAACTGTGCTATTGAACGTGGCATGTCCCTTTATTACTATTCATAAATATTATTAGGAGAGAAGAATAAAGAAACACTATAAGTTAAAAAAAATGACTTTGTATGTATATAGGTATTTTTCCTTTATTATTATTGTAGCACTATATTGATTTGTAAAGTGTCGATGTTTTGAGATCTCGTGTCTTGTGCAATCCATCATGTGCTCAAAATGTTTATTGGCTTGTTGCTCACTATGCTTTTGCGCCAATGGTTAGCATAAACGGCCAAACCAATCACACATGATTGTAGTTAAGAGGTAAATTTAGTTTTAAATGTCGGAGACCTTTCGAGAATGATAGGTAAAAGAAGAAAAAAACTCAATGCAAGGATGAATGCACAAATTGAGAAATGGGAAAATAATATATAGTAACTTGACGCATTGAAAACGAGTTGTATGCGTCTACAGATATGAAGGGGGATATGATTGTACACAATTGAGCGTGACAATGAATTAAACAATCTTTGATGAGTATCTAGGCCAAAGGCTTAGTTAATAGCCACACACTCCCACATTAAGGGCATACCAACATCTCTTGTCCATAAAGAAAAACAAACCTCAACACATGAAATATTTGGTGAATCATCTCAATATAATCACCGTGCTAGTGATTTCTTTTTTGTAATCCCTTAATTTCCATTTGATTTTAACACTTTTCAATCCGTTGCACTAGAGTCAAAGGCATACATAAATGGTAAAAGATTATTCATCCTTTCATGTGCATGTATGGGCTAGATATTTAATTCAAAAGTACCTAAATTTAGGCTCTTGGAAGATATAGATCATGTGCAATATGCATGTCTATATGTATATAAAATTTCATGGCCTTCTAGAATTTGTAACATGAGTTCTCAAAATTTTAAACGAATAATGGCAATATATTTGTGAAACATAGTTAATCATTTCAATGTGCAATTTACATTTGTTTTGTGCATGATCATGCCAATGTTTCTCATTGAAAAGTTTTAAGTGGTTTCATGTTATAAATACAGAATTTTGCCCTTTTTTCATGATTCACTCTATTTGGTATTTTTGGAATACCCAACCCATGAAAACCCAAAGAAGTAAGTAGGCCTATGATGCCATCCGTATCCAATGTAATTTGAATGCCAAATCCTTCGAAATTTATCAATGAATGAGATTCATTAGATAGTCTAAAGTAGTAGAACGTATACTATGAAAGTTCACATATAATTATTCATCGATTACCACTCAAAAGTATTTAGGAATGCCATTTATGTTGTGTATGTTTCAATCAATGTTTGCAATGTCCCTAGTCCTTAGGCTTCATGTTAGGAGGAAGTGAATGTGATATGCTACAACTAGATTTTTCATTCTCAATTGGAGAATGATGAGTGCACCTTTGGTACCTTATCTATTTTCGCACCCCCATTTTCTAATATCACTAGTAGTACATTCCATATGGATATTTCCCATGCCCTAAGAACTTGTTTTGCACCTTTTTAGTGTTTAATGATGTGATTACAACAATTTGTATTGTGACACGTGCAAATGTAGTAAGAATTACTATAAATAGCACTAAGTATAATTAATGTAATCAACACTAAGCATGAGATGTAGAATGGTTGCAATGGAAGGGTTTACAATGTAAGGTCCTCTTAATGTCTAGATAAGTGATCATGGGTTTATCAATAGAACCCAATTACTTATAGCAATATGGACAATATAGAGATAATTATGATAGTTTGGCTCATACACAGGTCATGGATGGATGGATCATGAGCCAACCTTGGAAGTAACATTTGAAGAAAGGTCACTATTGAGAAGCTCATTGTGGATGAAATAAGTTTGATTTATATATGTTGAATAAAATGTACAATCACATATTTGAAAGTAAACATAAGATGTAAAAAAGAAAATCATAAAAAAATCCTCCATTGATATTAAAAGAGTCCACGATTACAATGAATATTGCATGAGAATGTGGTTGCATCAAGTTTTAGACCTGATTTTAGAATACATTTGGTTCAACATTGGACAACCATATATCCATTGGTTTATTCCAAACCCTTTTATCATTGCATTCCAAGATGCAATGTCCCTTGCAGGCTACACAACATTTTGCATATAAGTCGACCAAATTGCATCCAACAAAAATATCTTTTTCATATCCTTTCAGAAGGATTTCAATATGTATTTTTTACCTTCATTGAGAGCATAAATGCTACTACATACTTTTAAGACAACAACATATATGCCATAGTCCACATGTATCTTTTCTAAATACAATTTTTCGATACATTTTCCTACACGTGAGCTATATCCACAAACTAAGAGTCCAATAATTAGTGCATTCCATGAGATGCCATCATGTTTAGACTTATAAAAAACCATGCATGCATCTAGAAGATACTTGCATTTGGTATACATGTCAACCAGCATACTAGCAATAAACCTATCATTCTCATATCCTGCCAATAAGATCTGGATATGTATCTTTTGTCCAATAATTGACTTCAAATTGCCACAAGCTCTCACTATACATGTCAATGTGATGACATCAGGAAATAAAGCATCTAATTGAATCTGTGTAAAACAATGTAGCACTTTGTTATCTGGCCCAAACTCGGCATATCCTAAAAGCAATGTGTTCCACAAGACTAGATCTTGATTTGGCAATGAATCAACAAATCTCGTGCCTCTTCTGAAATCTCCATGTGTAATTTTCGTCCTTTTGGCAAGGTTTTCAAGGTGATGCAAGATTTTAGGACGCTTGCATATATGACAGAATTTGGAGGAACATTGTCCACTATCATTTCATCCATAAATTTCATGTAGTTTTTCGTAAACTTGATCCATTTAGTTCTCTTATATCAAAGTTTTTTATTATACAACTAAGATATAGTAAACCTTATCGGAAATAAAATATAAATTACACATATATTAGAGAATTAGAAGTGTCATGCCATGTATATACATGCTCTAAACAAGAAAAAGTGTATAAAGACCTCATATCAAAGAGGTGGAGATCATCATGTGAGAGATAAAATAGTGATATTGTATTCAACAATTAATACAAACTAATTTATATCTATTCCACGTTAAGATCATCCTCTATATTATTTTTCTCTATCTATGTTAAAACCTTTCTATTCAAATATAACTAACAATATTGAATGAGAAGACATTAATCCGCGTGCTTGCCAAAAAGACCATGTCCCAATTGTTTTACATGCAATGAAAACACTACCTTTAAGGTTATTTTACTCACTTCGTGAGGTGGGGGCGGGACTCAACACCCACTTTTGGTCTTAAGGAGCACTTGAGTGTTGATCCAAGCAGAAGACATTGTTAGGTGGGGAGTTTGGTTGGGGTAGCAAATATGTTAAAAGATAATGCACGTGTCTTAAGATGAGCTCAAGGAGAACAAAATTTTCAATTCAAATACAAACTATGACAACATGAATGATCTATCCTTTAGTCTTTCACAATTTGAAGCAAGAGGTGTTAGAATAGTTACCACAAGGATAACTAGCTTGTGGCAACCAAGAGAATCATGAAAAACACCATAGGTTCCAAAGATTTTGCATATTTATTGGGATGCTCCTTCACTTAAGAGTGACAACTATATCCCTTCATTTGGTTCTAAGTAGGAAAATTTCCCAAGCTAACATTGCTCCTAATTAACAATTGATAGGATGATCAATCATTAATCGAGGGACAAAAGTAATTAATTCCTACCTCATTGATGAATTGGGAGTTGTATGGTAGTTAAAGCATTAGATGGCTAACTATGCTTAAGAAATTGTACGTTGGGCCTAATTAAATCCTAGGAGTATTTTTGTAACTTTTGTCAAAAATAAAGGGTATCCTAGTGAATATATCAAAGATATAGCCTTTGTTAAAGAATATGCAATGATTTAATTTTCATCAATGGCCCAAGTTTATGGCTTTATATGTAGATAAAACAATAAAGTGCCCATAGAACATATGCTTTGGAAAGGCTTCTAAGAAATCAACGCATGTTGATGTCACATATTCATCGAGTATCAAAATCAACTATCTTCTAAATTTCCAATAGTAAAAGGATTTTATTACAAATATGCGTGGAAAGTCAAAGAAAATGAATTGTAAATCATTGCACTTTGCAACTATTATCCATCCCCATGATACTCATTGCACTATTTGTTTTCGAAGATATAATATGATGATCCTCGAAAAATGATCCTCCTTTCATCATGAAAGGATAACATAGATGATCAACCCATGACATGCTAACTTGGGTGAATTGCACAAGTAGGTACACAATTGACTATAAAATAAATTATCTTCATTTTCTAGGGCCTTTAAAATATATAAATTTTTTGTACGTGCATCATGGAAATCAATACATGAATAAACATTTCTTTATACTTAAATATCGAACTCATCATGTAAGATATTCGTCAAAAGTATTTGTAATTAATTAGTTACCATGCATATATGTATGTTTGAAACATTTTTTGAGAAACACACTTATATGTAAGAGGACATACAATCATACCGTGAGAGTTTTTGCCACTCAAACCTAAGGGAAATTTCCATTGGCCCATGTATGTATAGGTTCGATTCACAACATGCGAACTAGATCCCATTCTCAAATATTGGACTCATTTTCGGTAGGCTTACACCTTCAGGCAAAAATAACCATGTTAGTACAACGTGGGATACCTTGCTTCACTATCCATTATTTATTTCGGAATAATACGCCTTGATGTGGATTATTTTCTTGTAGCATTTCAATGGTCATCCCTTTAGGCATGTGTTTTGGCAGTTTGATGAGGGAGAATGACAATTGGTGCTAGCCACGTGGCATCTCTCACAAATTGGATGAAGCAAACTTGGAGCAACTTGTCAATTTCCTTTTGTAAAATCACCATGTAGTTCAAGCCATCCATAATGACATTGTTGAATTGTCCTTCGGCTAGAGTTTATGTCAATACCATAATTTGCGGTCTAATTAACACTGCATATTCTAGTAGGACCAAACAAATATATCCTTGCGATCATCCACCAAGTCGACCATCTCCCAATGGAAAGGAGAAGGTAATACCTTTGCAAAATTGTCTAGTTGCAACATGCCATCTATGTCCAAATAATCTCCTCAAGCTAGATTTCATCCAAAACAGGGGCATATTAGTGGGATTAGTGAAGTAGAGATAGTGTGTGGCCTACAACATGGTTGACCAACACTAAGGGTTAGTGAAGTATGATCTTGAGTGTGTTGTTGCATTGCAACACTAAGACATGTTTCAAAGTAATGGATACCGAACCTTCCATGAGGGCTAGTGACATTGCATGGTTCGCCATTAAATCTTGTGAGGCCATGCTAACTAACCTCATTGTAGTAGACGATAAGCCGTTTTTGTCGTCTTTTAACTCCACATTTCTGCATTCTTCCATGGTGAAAACCAATTTCACCTTTTCATATTCTTGATGTTTACATTGGAAACTCGTTATTGATCTTGTGAATTGATTAACTCTTGCTATTTCAAAGCTTTGTTTGTGTGATTTTATTGTTGTGTGGTGACATGCACCAAGTCAACCATGCAAGCTCTGATTAAATTTTTAGAGTTGGCCTCATCCCCTTGTAATCAATTAGTTACTTGTTTTGGTTGGGGGGGCACTCGAATTGAGCAAGAGGTGAGGGTTGGATTTCTTATACCAAAGATGATGACAATGATGTTAGGAAGTATATGGCTACAAGCTTGCATTTTAGGGTTCGAGTCCATTGGTCAAGGAGTGGTTGCCAATCCCAACAATACGAATTATATACGTGCATGAAATGAATCTCATTGTAATCATAATCCTAGTCTAAGTCATGGTAGGGACAATTTTCTTCTTACTATTGGTTTGCAATAAGAGACATGGTAGGAACAAACATATTTCACAATCATAATCATGGTGTAGGGCTCAATACTAGTGACATCCACTACTATCATAAATGTGGTATGGCACACAAGACTATGGTTTCCTATTTTATTTTTTCCAACAATGGTTTATATTATGTCTAAAGCTATTTACATGATACTTCAACATAGATGTTTACCTTTTCAACCGCTCTTAGACTGCCATTGACATACATAACCCCCAAAGCAGTTGTCAGTGGAGGAAATACACAGAGAGGTGGTTGATACCTTCAACGTATACAACCATTAACCATCCAGAATACATTCTTCCTTTCCCATCTCTTCTTAAAAACCTCTTGCTTTCGAAAGCCTACATCTGAATCGCTTTGATAGCATCATATTCTCCTTTTAGTGTATGCACCAAGGTCAACCAAATCTCCTTGACTACATCCACAACATTCCATTGAATTTGTTGAAATATCCTTCGACATCTACTAGTCCACAAACCCCATAAGGTTATGGAACTAATCGCCTCCCAAAGCACCCCATTTTGTACTGAATTAATAGGCATACATGGCAACACTTCGTCAACATATCGAACTCTTGTATATAATGGAAAGTTAACCTTTTCTTTTCCATAATCTTGTACAATTTCCTATTTTATTTTATTTGTTGTCGTTGTCATAGTTAATCCCCCATTCTAATTGTGACTTCCTCCTAGGTGGTCATACTAGATAATGACTAGTTACTAGTTCCAGAAGGAGGATATTGGCCATAGTTTTGGCCAATAATT
This sequence comes from Azolla caroliniana, assembly GCF_043228905.1. Taxonomy (NCBI): domain Eukaryota; kingdom Viridiplantae; phylum Streptophyta; class Polypodiopsida; order Salviniales; family Salviniaceae; genus Azolla; species Azolla caroliniana. The sequence continues at coordinate 19,687,519 of NW_028230438.1, forward strand.
TACACTTGCGACACTCAACCATTGCATTTAGGAATGACAAAGAATGCATTAAATTTGTAACATATAGTAACTTGGTGGTAGAGTGATCAATGTTGAGACATTATGCATTGAATTGATTGGAAAATATGGAGATCTTGATCAATGAGACATGTTTGGTTTATCATATTCATGGTAAAATATGAATCATCTACATTTGGTTCATGTCGAGGACATGCCCCATCAATGCTTGATGGTTTTGTTTGAGACGCCAAGAAGAGTAGTTTGTAGGGGATTCCACAACACCAATAGAATGTGCTTTTAAGGAAGACCTTAAAAACAAGTGGGCAACATATGAGGAGTCAATGAAAGTAGATGGCAAAGGCATTGATCCCTTGTTGACTTGATAAATTTGTATTTGTAAAACGATTACGTATGCGGAAGCGTTATATGCGAACACTGCCGGCTCGACCAGACAACAGAAAACAGACAGTTATGTAAACACAAATTAGGAGAGAGAGAGAGAGAGAGAAGGAGAGAGCAGACACAAAAAACTTTCTATTACAAGAATAACACAATACTCAGTACATACAATGTGCTCATAGAGCACTTTTTTATACAAGCCCTGACGAGTGGGATGACACAAGTACTATATATACTTTAATGCTCATGAATGAGCCTGACACTGATTAGCCTATAATAGGCCTATTTACTAAAATAGGCATCTAGGCTATCTAATGACTTGTTGGATTCCATCCGACTCAACCAACCGATTTGGCATACCAACTTATTCGGCCTACCAGCCGATTCGGCTTTCAGCTTATTTGATCAATTCGGACCTAGTCAATCGGCCTTCATCTGATCCAGCTCTCGGCTTCTTCATCCGATTCGGCCCATGTTGAGCTTGTCACTCAACACTCCCCCTCAAGCTCAACTTGAGGTCCTGATGTGTCAGCTCCAACCGGTTCTAACCTCTAGCTTCTCCTGGCATCTTCACGCCTTGCTCGCGCTCCTCGTCCAGTCCGGTCCCGTGTCCCACGACCCTTCTGGTCCAATGCTTCTTGACCTGTCCAGTTCCGCGCACCTCGACCCCTACGATCGGCATGTATGCTCTGCAGGCCCTTATCAGCTCCCTTGTTGTTGCGGTATTGGCGTCCCTCGACCCATCGACTTCTCCATATCGACATCGGCTTCGGTTGTCTCCTTGTTTGCTTGGCCCTCATGTGATTCACCTCTTCCAAATCACTCTTCTCTACTGGATCATCTGTCTCCAATCTGTTACCACTCCCGGCTGAGTTGGTTGTTTCCAATTCGTCCACTTCCAGGGGACTGCAACTCGAAGAAGAACGACATATTCTCTCTTACGCAGACCACCATTCGGAATGATCTGAATCTAAACGCTAGCCCTCTGAGGCAGACCTGCGCCATTTCGTCCTCCTCGATGGTCATGTTGATGGAGGCGAGGGAGTCGTAGATCTCCTTGATCTGGGCAGTGTAGTCGACCACATACAAATCTTTCTACCGGACATTGCTGAGTTCATGTCTGAGCTGCAACTTCCTAGCCATTGTGCTCGTAGCGAAAATCCGTTTGAGATTCGCCTACGCATCTTCTAGCATCTTGGCATCCCAGACATAACTCAATAATTGGTCGCTCGCTACCTGTTCCCAAGCAGTATAGGACTCTGCTCACAAGATCCAAAGCAATACATGACTCTGCTCGCTACTTGTTCCCAAGCCGAAAAACCTTTGTGTGTCGACTCTGGTGCTGCATCATTTGCTCCTTCGATGTAACTCTAGTACCTGTGTCCAAGCAAGTATTGGTGCATCTCGTACGACCAAGATGCGTAGTTGCTCCTATCAAGTTTTTATGTCGGAAGTGAGCTTCCCATGCCTCTGTCCATGTTCTTGTCTTTTCTTCTCCGGAAGACGAAGGCTCGTCTCTATGCTTGTTCGTCGTCGGTTGCAAAGGATTCTTCTAACCCTCACGCTCTGATACCATGTAAAATGGTTACGTATGCGGAAGCGTTATGTGCGAACACAACCAGCTCGGCCGGACAACAGAAAACAAACAGTTAGGTAAACACAGATTAGGAGAGAGAGAGAGAGAGAGAGAGAGAGAGAGAGAGAGAGAGAGAGACTAAATGAGCAGACACAAAAAATCTTCTATTACAAGAATAATGTAGTACTCAGTACATACAATGTGCTCATAGAGCATTTTTTTATACAAGCCTTGATGAGTGGGCTGACACAAGTACTATCAATACTTTAATGCTCATGAATGAGCCTATAATAGGTCTATTTACTAAAATAGGCATCTAGGCTATCTAACGACCTGTGGGATTCCTGTTAGAAATATTGAGAATCGATTAGATAGGTATATAGAGTTACAACCACAATGATGGATATATGAAAACAAAACTTCTATTACATATGAGAGTAGCTCACAATGGTAGTTCACCCATGCGCTCACACATTAGAGCTTAGATGGGATCTGGACCAACTCACTACAAAGATTAGTGGGGACTGATGATCAATCCAACCATTGTGTAAGAAAGTGGATTATATTCTATTTTTGGTCTGACTATAACATTAAATGTGCAAGTCAGTTGATAGTAGTGGAGATATTCCTTTTCTGTCAACTGACTTGTCATTTAATATGACCCAACTCCCTAGATACAGGCTAGTGCTAGATAGTACTTATCTTGAAGTCAATGGCACATACTTCAAGACTTAAGTACATCGTAACTTGCCCACAAAATATTCTAGTTGACTTGATTAGCCAATCCTATTACCTATTTCACTCTTTCCTAAATCCATTGTGTCCTACGCATCTACGATTTCCTAGATTAACACCTTATCAACCCATATGGTCGAGTTGCACACTAGCCGCTCCTCATTTGGGGTGCTATCACGAAATGTGCACTCTAAGAGCACATATGGGGATAGATTTACAACTTGGGGCTGATCATTGATCATATTTAACAATTCCATCCGACTCGACCAACCAATTCGACTTTCGTCTAATTCAGCTAATTCGGACCTAGTCGAATCGGCCTTCGTCTAATCTGGCTCTCGGCTTCTTCACCTGATTCGGCTCATGTTGAGCTTGTCACTCAACACTATTAAACTACCTGGGGTTTCCTTGAGGGAAGAATCCATAGGAAGTCTTTCAGGACCATGGGCAATGGCTAGGTTGGAGCTTGTTGTGCCATGTGGTTGCTTGGTTGCTCAGTGATACGCTAAACTCAACTATTTAGGTTGAGTAATTGACAACCAAGCCCCATTCAAATAGATGGCTTACTTACCTTGTGATGTATTCCCTAGCACCATCCCTTATCCCAATACTTACCATTGGAGTAATACATGGTTTATTTCCAAATGGATTAATTGAGGAACTATAATTTGGATAACTTGCAATGACATTGGAATGGGTTAATGAAGCTTGCATGTACGACACAATGGATTTGGAGTCCATCTACTACAAATGACATCAAATGTGCTCACAATGTTGTTAGTTCTCTTGTTATTTGGCACAATGACCTAGTTGAAGTTGAACAATGGGTTAGAGGTGTTAGAAGAGGATCACAAAAGATGTTGATCCCCAAATTGTATGTTCAAAATCACCCAATGGTTCTCATTAATAAAGTAGTTGTGGTTGCTATTGTGGCTATGGGCATGTGTGATGATTGTTGTAGACAGTTGAAGTGGATCCTATGGTTGGACGACACCAGCTATACAATTTTGTTACATGGTTAGTGGTATCTCGTTTGTTATAAGAGAGGTCTTTGACTTCGATACTGACCTTGTGGAAACAACTTTGAGGGAGTGAGAATGTAAATTGAATCATCTTAAACTCAAGTGCTATGTTTAGCATGACAAGTCACCTCAATAATGTTGTAGTCCCAAATTCCCATAAACATAGAAGACAACTTAATACTCACGCATTCAAGTACTTAATTAGTGCTTATCTATGTGGAGAATGTTGGTATGGTAAATGAATGAACAATGTTGCCTTGGTGTTAAAAGAAAACCTCTCTTTTTTTTTGAAAGATTTTCTTCAATAGCATTACAAAACATCTGAAGACTACATTTTGAAGTTATCTGCCTAGAGGCTTACAATGTAGAATAAAAGACATTGTATGTACACCAAAACTTCTACATACAAAAACAACTTATAAAGAAGTGTTGAAACTTGATCTTGTACATTGCCATGGTGTACTGATATTCAAGAATGGGTCCATGGAAGTTGATAATTCCATTGAGGCCCTTGGTGTGACACTACAAAGAGGGGCAACTTTCTCCATAAGTGAAGAAGCTTCTTCCTTCTCTTATGAACATTTTCTGGAGAACCATGCATATTATCATACTGCCCACGGACAACTAACATCATTTCTCGCATATCTCGAGCAATACATCTGAAGGACCAAGATTTGTTGCATCATAAAGTCGACTACATCTACATTCCATAATACCCATAACATTACCATAGTCATTGTTTTCCAAACATGGACGGATCGCACCTACTTTTGAGGTTGCTGAAATGGACTAACTAATAACAGTCTTCTAGTGTGTACCAGCATGGCCTCGTGAACATCGTCTTCATCATACAACATCAAGCCGAAATGTAAAACTCCCCACACCACCGCTCCCATGAGAACAAGCAACCAACATTGATCGATAAGAATAAAGAAAGAACTTTATTCCATACTTGCTGAGCCATGGGACAAGACCAGAGGGCATGCTTGGTAGTCTCTTGATTGCATAGCAAAAACCACATTGCATGAGATTAGGTGCTACATTCCCTTTCAATGATTGGCCAATTGGTAATGTCGCGTGCACTAATTGCCATCTAAAGAGAATTTAAATTTAGTGGGCCCCTTGAAAGACCAAATCCATCTCTAATAGGTTTTCACCTGCAAAGTTGAAACACCCCAGTTAGTCCAATTTTTTGAGTTGTTGGTGCCATTACATTCCGAGACATCAGTAATGACCTTCCAAGTTTCACTTAATACTAAAAGAAGGGAACCTTTAAAAGGAAACTTCATGCACATGTGCATGTATTCTAACACCATGTTAGGCTTGTATTTTATTCCCTTTTAAGATGGGGACTAATGCCGCAACCATTTTAGGATTCAAGCCTTGTAGCATCACCTCTAACTTCTAATCATGGTTTAACGGTAGGGGTTACCTACTTTCTTATATGGTCAATGATCTATTATTGGTGGAAGGCACAACTACATGGAAATGCTACAATATTCTAAGGTAATGCAATGTTGATAACAATTTGATATACAATATAGAAATGTATGCAATCCCATAAACCTTGTAACCTAGAATTAAGGGATGAAGTTTTGAAGGCGACGTGCATCATGGACAAGAATTAATTCGTTTTTCTGCAGAACAAATATTGCACATGTATATTATTGAGTTTAATTATGAAAAAGTAGAAAAACTTTATTCGATGAATTATTGGTCTTGAAACAAACTTTGGTCAAGGTTTAAGAGAATTTTTAGGTGAGCGTTCGCAGGAATTAAAATCATTAGTGGCAATATAAGGTTTGAAATTTCAGACACTTAATATGCTCATGTGCACTATAGTATTTGTAGTGGGACAGGGCACCCCTAAAGGATTAAAAATCTAATCAAAATAATTTATCCTTTCTAGTTCCTTGTTGCTACTACTATATATATCATCATCATCTAAATGCTCTTACCATAATTCAAAGGTGCTTCCAGTTAGACACTTACAGAAGCCTTGCAACCTTCTCTTTAAAGGTAATAAATTAGCACACTTACATGCATAGTGACAACAATTGGCTATGTGTATGCAAGGTAACATTGGAAGAACTTAAATGATTAAGATGTTAGAAACAAAACAAACACAAAATGTTCTATGAGTGAATAGATTGGTTTAATAAAACATTGCATTTGCAAATAGGTAAACTAAACCATGTCTGGGAAGGGAAAGAGTGTAAAAGCGGCAGCTTCCGATGGACCCAAGAAACAAGGCAGCAATGTAAAGGCTCCAAAGGTAGGAGCAGAGGGTGGTCCACCTAAAGGTGTTACCCGTGGTGTTGCATCATCTGCTTCAAAGGCTGGAAATACTTCCTCGAAAAAATGAATGTTTCTATTATGTGATGTTTCTATAAATAAGTATATATTCTAAGATGTTTGCATTATGATCTTAATGATGTTTCCCCTAACAATAACATCGTTTACTATTTCAAGGACATTTACATTTAGTATTTTGATTTCCAAATATTAGTTCTTTTTTATCGCTACTTAATTGTCAAATTATATACGATGTGTCCAAAAATGGAAGAGGCTTTAAATTTTAGTGACATTGGACTAGGGAACTAGTTCTTTTGCTTGGAATCTAATTTGTTGATATCTTGCCTTTTAAAGGGACAATGTTATCACTTTCATTCATTGTATTAGGGACACATTCTTGTTTTCATTCATTATGTTGCGAAGAATGTGTTGATGAATGTTGTAAAGCCAAGCTATCATGAGCCTGCATGATCTCTATTAATAATGAACACAACATCATGCTCGAGTAGTTTGAGACCTAAACCGTTGTTTAACATTTACGAAGTTAAGCTTGAGCTTTGTCACTTAACACCATCATGTTTATGTTTAGAATTTTGATCTTTAGATGCTAGTAAGTTAATCTTTTGAATTACCTATCCATCTTAATTCTCTTATAGATAATTTTGTGGAAGTGTTTAAAGCCTCTTCTATAAATCTTAAGGAAGAGGTTTTGGAGATTGTGCTTTACCACGTAACCTCTTGGCACTTATTATTTCATATTTTTAAACAACATGAAGTATCTCATCTAATGCTTGCATGATCCAACACTTCAACAGAGAAGATGGCTCTCTTAATTGATCATCAATCAAATAATGATTTCAAATCCATTAAACGAGGGCTATCCTTCCTTGGAATTAAGAAAATCATAGCAAAGCTCACATATCAAAAGTTAAAACTCACCATTACATATCAAAAGTTAAAACTCACCATAAATATTTCTCCCTATTTATGTAAAATTATAATTTCTATGAGCTACTTCAATATTTCCATGTCTTGTTGACTCATCAACAACTATCCCTTGGTATGTGGCATACACTTATTTCCTCGACAATCCAACTATATGCAATGACTTTGTAGAAATAGTTTAGATTGCGATGTTGAGATTGTTTTTGTACAATTTCATGTAAAACCCGTGTTGATATAGTCATCAATACTCGGGAATCACTAGTTATGCTATTATTGATCTTTTGAATAAGGCTAATGTGAGAGTTATCATTTGTGATTCCATATTCGTGAATCATGATTATGGTATTATCATGATCTTTCGAATAACCTCATGCTACTCAATTGAATGATCCAATATTATTGTTCAAATCGGGACTTTGTGAGAGATATAATGGTCGCAATGTTACTCAAATATAAAAAATTATGATATAAACAACATCACATATTGAGGGTAAAACTACGGGATACGACATGGTTTAATTTATGAAACATGAGAAGGCTTGTGGAGCCAAAAACTATAATTTGGTCTTGGCATGTAAACTACTTTATGTTTAGATATGGAACTAAACATAAAAACAAGTATGCCCTCAATCAAAATATAGATTTTGTATTAACCTTTTAAGTGTCCTTAATAAGGAGATCTATAATAGTTTTTTTTTTCCAAAAAGAAGCTACTTTCCCATTAGTTAGGAGAGATTATTACAGAAAGACTATACAAGGTGGCTTATGCATAAATCGGGGAATCACCCTCCAACTGAGTTCAAGAATATGAGACTACGCACATATCCTTTTAAACTGACTACTTAATGTAAGTAGGTACCTACAGCTATAAACTAGTGTCTTGCATCACCACCGGCTAGTACAAGCCGGATCCTGTGGCCTACAACGAAGGGAGGGTGGGAGGTGAGTAGGAAACGACCAACGTATGCCATATATTAAATAGTTAATAGCTATTAAATTAGAGAACTAGATTAGAGTATATTAGCGATATAGTATTTTGGTAAGTTGCTTAATTAAGATAAATAATGTAAGGTTAACGTATCAGCTTTTTTATCGTGTGCAATTTTGGATGTTCTCAAAATGTTGACGATATAGTTGTTATTTTCATATATAGGAGGGCTATGTTTTTAACATTCCTCATAAGCTATCCTAATGTCATGGTTTGATTGTTGTAAACTTGTAAGCATTTATGTGATTAAATAAAATTGAGGACAAGGGAATTGCTGAAATTGAGGCTATTTGGTTTTACGAGGAAACATTCATTGGATTCTTCCTAAATTAAGATGAAGCTAAGTGGTATATACATGGCTCTATGAGGAAATATGATTAAGGTGCTAACATTAAGGTGAAGTCCTACTTTTGAAGTGCCTTCGTTACTCCCCACAATATTAATTATCCTTCACTTCAGTGTAGATTAAATACAAATCTCCTTTAGAGAAGTCATCACAAATGCAAGTGTCTAGAATCTAGATGTGTATACACACGTGGTTGCGTCGAATAAAAAATAGTTATATGTGCTAATAATAAAAATGGTTACTTGTGTATTATCCAATTCTCTCTCTTATAATTACATACTCATCCCTAGTAACAGTCCAAGTCATTGGCAACCTAGGGATGCTCATATATGACATATATATAGTTAATCACAAGGTTAGTGAATTCCTACAACCTCAGGTAAGGTTATGCATCTTTGCACATTAACAATTAACAATCATAATGAAGGACCACATATAAAATACCACTACCTTCATTGTCAATGTAACATATCAAGTTACTTTGGATATCATTAATGTAGATCATTCAAAGGTACGCAACATTGTGTACCATTTTCATCCACATAAACATGTGCCAAGACGCTACGTGTCCTTCGCATTGAATGCTTTGTAGGTTTTGAACCCAAAACCTCACAATTATTGTTAGTCCTTTGGAGGATGAGGGACTTGTATCAAGCACACAATACAACCTATTTTTCTCACTAGCTCATTAGAGTCAAAGTTATGCAGCACCATATTCATTAGATTAAGAATTACCATGGTTATAAACTAATAGTCTAACCCGTTGTTCTTTTATTGTGCTTAACGATAGGTGCAATATGCCTTTAGTATCCACCTTCTCTTCCCTAGCTACATAAGATCATTCTTCATCTTAACATGATTATATCTTTTATCTTCTATACCTTTGATTGACCTTTTTTTTTTGTTTGAGCTCCATGTGGATCTATCTGCCCACAATGATGTGTTGGCGAGGAGACCCCTACCACTTGTTGGTTCACATGCCTTCACATAAATATTAGGAACCTTCGATTAGGGTATGGATAATCCCATACATCTCGTATAGACTCCCATACATCTCATAAGTGCATGTATAGACTCCCATACATCTCGTTAGGCTTCTACTTTCTTGCATTCACACATCATAGGACATTTATTCCTTCCTTACTTCTTAGCGCTTGTTCCTATGATTCTACTTGATCCTATAGTTAACATTAGGCATATATTTGTGATTCCTAAACTCCCTACCCTTTCAATTAAGATCATGTGCTTTGGGTCTAGTCTAATATAGTATGCTTGGGTGGCCCAATACAAGTTAATTATAAGAGTTTGAGTCCCGCCTTTTGCTTCCAATTAAAACTTTGGGGGAATTCTTCTTATTATTGATTGTTTTTAAGTACTTAGTGAGTTTATAGTTGATAACATTGTTTCGGAAGGTATCCTCAAGTCCCAAGCAAATAACACTTGTATTACGAAGAGATACTCTTGCTTTCATTGATCCTTTCTTTTCAAATAGATAGCATCATACCCTGGTTTCATGCTCTTACTCCAAGTGGACATCATCCATTTCAAGTAAATGCAAAGTCCCAAGTGAATTACACTTGTATTAAGAGGAGATACTCTTGTTTTGGTCCATCCTTTCTTTTCAAGTAGATAACCTCGTACTATGGTTTTGTGCTCTTACTCCAAGTGGACATCGTCCACTTCAAGTAAATGCAAAGTCTCAAGTGAATTACACTTGTATTAAGAGGAGATACTCTTGCTTTGGTCCATCCTTTCTTTTCAAATAGATAGCCTCATAATATGGTTTCATGCTCTTACTCCAACTGGACAACATCCACTTCAAGTAAATGCAAAGTTCCAAGTAAATTACACTTGTATTAAGAGGAGATACTCTTGCTTTGGTCCATCCTTTCTTTTCAAGTAGATAGCCGCATACTATGGTTTCATGCTCTTACTCCAAGTGGACATCATCCACTTCATATAAATGTTATCCCTCCATGCGGACACTCTCATTCTCGATGTATGTTCACACTCTAAGTAGATGACATTGGCTTTGACTATATGCCTTCCCTCTCCAAGTGGATGCTTTATATACATTAACATTCTAACAACAAAAGTTGATTTAGGATATTATTGCACTATGTGGAACATTGATGCTTCTGAACATAGATAACTAAGACTTAACAAAGACTCTAAAAAAGATGGAAAAAAACATGAGAAACATTGCCCAGGAAAGTTAGTAGTCAAGACCTAATCTAGATGCAACAAATAGCATTAATGAGATTTGGGACATTCAAATGTATGGTTCCACGTGCCAATGATTTAGTGAAGAAATTGGATGCAAAGCAATCAAAGCGACAACAATGATGCAAAGCAATATACTCCCCAAAAACACAGTTTACTTCAATGACAATTGTGAAGACCTTATAAGTTTCCTAGTTGGCCATTTGAACTACCATCAATCATTCAAAGGTGAACATAGAAGAGGGATCATGCCACAAACAAATTTGCAAAAAAGAAGAAGAATTCAAGGTTTGCCTACTCTAAAAGGTTTGTCCTATGGTTGTGCCAAGGTTTAACCTAGGTATTGTAGAGTAATATCCAATAAATAGATAGTGTAAATAGATGCAATAAGGTGTCCCTTTATACGAAGGAACATTAGATATGAATGGATGTAACTATTCTAGATGTCAATTGGAATCTCCATTTTCGAAACTATATAGCATATTCAAGTCATGTGGTTTGTAATGTGACTTTTCGGCAAAAGACAAAGAAATACTTACCATTATTCATTGTGTCATTGTGTACAATTATGCCAAGCAATAAGCGATTAAATTTTTTATGATAATAGCAAATAAGTTTCTAGCAACAATGTATATAAAGGACCCTTGATGAGCTTATTTATCTCACTTTTGAGAACTGGACTTACCAAATGATAGCTCATTGAAGCCTAACAAATGAGAGATTCCATTACAAATGATAGTTCGTAACAACTTATTTGATGCTCTTTTATGAACAAATTAATGGAAGAAAGAGCTAGAATTTCTTTCTTTTACTCATATTTTTTACCTATTTTGTTTCGTTTTTATTTCAATTTGTTCTCTTGCTTCATGTGCTTAAAATCTTATTGGCAAACCTTGGGTGGACTTATTTGCTTTCCATAGAAGTGTTTGGTGGGTTGAGCTTGCTCCCTAAGGATTCACAAATTTCATACACATCTAGGTTTTTATTTGTTGTCTACATTTATGGCATTGCTTATTTCAGTCCAATTTTGTACTTCCATTTTTCATGCAACTAGTTCCAACTTATCCACCGTGTGCAAAAGTGACATGCATTAAATCTAATGGAATACACCCATAAGTCTTCCCATTGTAGCTAGTTTTACTTTTTAACCCATCAACAAGAAGTTAACAAAACAATGAAATTGCTTTTGAACAATGATAAATTTTTAAGAGGATGTTTGTTGACAACCCTATGTGTTGATCGACAAATGTGCTTTTCCTCAAGTATGGGTTTGCTTCTCTTTCATGTTATTCAATGTGTGTTTTTTGGTCTGGAACTTCTTCGATTTGAATTACTTAAGAATGTCAACAAAGTGGTTTACAACATTACAACATTGAAAGTTACTCATCTTTCTAATAGAGAGATTCAGAGAAACCTTTATTCTCTATGATTGCTTGCATGCTAAGGAGAAAAACATCAATCCTATGGGGATAGATTTTACTTGTTCCAATCATCTAATTTTAAAGTTGATGAAGGAATACAAGAGAAATGCTTCAACAATTACGTAACTCTTGATTGATCTCAACATGCACACAATAAAAATAGAGATTGGCACAAATATTTGTCCACTAGTTGGGATATGTCAATGATATCCTAGTTAGTAGTTACTAGTGACAATTCATTATTGTTATAGCACCAAAATACATTATCTAGATGCTAGTTGACTTGATGGAAAAAAAAGTCATTTATCACAAATAGATGTATCACATTTCGAAATGATGACTGTTATAAAAGCAACATTCTATATGAATTCCTTTTAATGTTGAATAAACTCATGTACATCATTCCAGCAAGCAAATTTAATTATTGCACATATGTATCTCATAAATAACAAGACATTATGTACCAAGCGAATCAGACATTATTTTTGAAGTGTAAAGTAAATTATTTGCAAAGAATAATTGTTACGGGTGTCTTTCACTATACATCTTGAATTATGACATGAAACTAACTCATTAATTAGAGTAAAAAGTTTCAATGAATTAAATACATGTGAAATACTATTGTAATGCAGACACAAAGAAGACTCGTATTTTTCTTCTCTTGTGATTGGGGCTCGTGGCATAATTGATGAATGTGATATTATATAGCATCAATCAAGCAAGGATTTAGTGACACATCCTATTTTAGTAACCTTACATCATATGGCTACATATAAAGTGTTGATACTTTCCATTGGTAAAATCTTCTATAATTGTAAAGCACAAGCATTAGCAAATGATCACTTTATGTTTTTAGGAGCCTTATGCAACATCAACAAGATTATGCAATTGTCGGAATTGTTTTCTATAGTCCCAACTTTGAAGATCAATATTCATAGCTTTTGTTGTGTGTACATGGAGAATTTTGGAGGATATTGGTTGCACCGAGGTAAATAGTGCAATACGATGTGATGCGCCCTTGTTTAGGTTACTGTATCAAGAGAGATATGTCTAATGTGAAGCTCCTAGATTGGATTTTGAGACAAAATGCCAACATATGTATCTACAAGCACAATCAATTCATGTGAGATATAAAGTGATCCAATCAAAGATTATTCATATGGTATTTTATTATTTACTGTTGTTGCCATGGTCTAAAAGAACTATTGAAATGTTAGCAACCTAAATGCAATGAAAACGAGAGAGAAAGTTGGAGGCCATACTTGGGTGGCATGGAGTCATATTTGTAATTCAAAAAGACTTGTTCGCATAACATTATTAAATCTATATGGACATATAGTGCCTCCTAAAATTCTATATTTTTTCTTAAGGTTTGATTTGCAAAACCACCATCATGAACAAAATTTATCACTTTCTTTATTGACAGTGAAGATATCAAGCATAGAAAGACAAAGATTGCAACCTCTCAATGGGATCATGGTAAGTAATGGTAGTCAAATTAAATGTTCAAACTCAATGATAAATCGCCTTTTTTTGAACAATGATAAATTTTTATGAGGATGTTTGTCAACAAAAGCTATACATATTGATAAACAAACATGCTTTTTCTCAAGAATGGGCTTAATTCTCTTTCATGTTATTCAATGTGCATTTTTTTTCTCTTTAACTTTTTCAAATAAATTACTTTAAGAATATCAACGAAGTGGTTTACAACATTACAATGTTGAAAGTTACTCATCTTTCTTTGGCACAATGTGGAGCCCCAAATGAGCATTCCTCACTATCTCTCGCGGCTTGCCTTGTGACTTTGGTATGGTTACCATGTGCATACCATAAATACAAAAAGATACCAAGACCGAGTAAGTCCATTCCATTAATGTTAACAAAATACAAAGTGTTTGCAATCAATGACAAGACAAGTTCCAAACAATTATAAACAACAATCTCTACTGTTAATAATTTCAATCTTCACTCCTCTTTTAAGTTCCGTCATCAATCTCTATTGCACACCCCAACCATTACACAAATTCCACCATTCAACCAAGTCTTAAATAGTTGCATCGGTTTGCATTGTCCTCCACCTCTAATTGCCTAAACACAACACCTACAATCATAATTACATAAGAGGATTGGGAGGCTCAAGAGCATGCCTTGCAAGCACAACCATAATATATTGATATATGTTGATAACGTTGTACTACATACTGACCCTCTAGAGACTACAAAGACATCGAGATACTTTATTGTCATTTTTTACACAAATTTTTTCAGTTTTCTGTTAGCATTGATAACACTAAATTGATGGTGTTTAACACTACTGAAGTATGGGTAACAAAATCAATACTAGAATTCCTACACATACCTAGGTTGCAACCTTCACAAGGTCTCGATTCTCCTTATGGAAGGCCTTTTGTGCCTGAATTTCTGGTGGATATGCAGCCCTTGAAAGATAATATGCACATATATAATTTTAAGAAGCACAAACAAAATGGTGGTTATTTAATAGACTAGTGGTGTTATACTCTTCTTTTAAGGGTTAGAAACATGGGAACCCAACATTTGTAACGAGATTGGAGATATTTGGAGAGACCTTTTTACTGTCAATGATTGCTTGCATGTTAAGGAGCAACACATTGATCCTATGGGGATAGTTTTTACTGTGCGTCAATCATCTAGTTTTAAAGCTGATGAAAGAACACAAGCAAAATGCTTTAACAATTCCGTGACTCCTGATTGATCTCAACGTGCGCACAATAAAAACAGAGATTTGCACACAAACATACAAGTTGCAAGAGGAATGAATCGTTCACTTACCTCGCCAACTCAAGATTGGACAAATATTACATAACTTCATCATGCATATATAGATTGGAGATAAGACATGTCATTCATCCTCACAGCATAGAGAGTGATTTAAAATTTTACAAACCAAAGTGTTAAGGTAAATATGTCCATGAGAATGAAACGAGTGTTTATCATATAAAGACTTGTTACAACACACTGAGAAAACTCTTCTCTTAACAAGAAATAGACGCTCCACGATACATATCTGCCACCATCCAATCCATAAAGAGACATTGATTGAATGTTGTCAATGCCCGATCACCAATGTCCAACAAATATTAACTGGAACCTTTGAACAAACTAAAAACACACAATAACCATCCGAATCATTTCTATACCATGACCGCTATAATTTAGATAACTCTCTAATCAAATTACCACTACATATAAGAAGAATTTATTTCAGGTAAGACACAACAGGAACGGGAGAAATGAAGAAGCCAACATACAAATCAGCATAAAAGAATCCATTGAAATTACAATCACAAAGTTTTAAATTGACCTCATTTTAAAGGAACCCATGACTCGATGAAATTTGCAAGAAGGTCATTCCCTCGATTCTCATGCATCACAATGAATTGGTGTCTCTGATTTCAAAAAAGCAAAAAATGTCAACACAACATCAACAAAAAAATTCATGTTATTATCTATCTAAATAAATTCTACTAGCAGATGGTCAACAAATTTCATTCCATTCGGTCAATACAATGAAGAAAACTCCATTATCTCCATTGAATCATGCAGTTGGATTAGATTTTGCAGGTATAAACAAATTCTGATACATAAAACACTCTGGCATGCATGCATGTTTTTGTATGCCTTTCATTTGTCACATACTTTTGCATTGACTGCCTAAATTTGGCTTCATCATATTCATCAATGCATTGATCGATACATTTGCAAAAACATTGCATTTAAATAATAAGACAGTGATTTTCTACTTACAAACAAAGGTGGGTGATGAGCATATGTGCATGTCCATTTGTGC
>NW_028230439.1:300000-449100 GCF_043228905.1 Azolla caroliniana
CTTGCACGTCTAATTCAACATTAACTCATATTTGTTTGCTCGGTGGACTTTGCATGTTCTCTCAATCATCCAATCATCCACTTATGTCTTCTCATCCATCTCCTCACTCCCTCATCACCACTCATGCATGATCAAATCACACCCTCTACACCTCTTTCTTCCAATTTGCTCCATGCATCTGCGTTTAAACCCAATGTTCGTAACATACATATTCATTTGGTAAACGAGTGGAAGCTAAGTTATTTTAATTTTGAAGGTGAGCATTTTTTGTTGGTTGGTTGTTTGCAAGCTTTTAAAAGTTAGTATTTTCTCTCTGTAATGAGTGTTTGAACCATCCGTGACAATTCCATGGTTCAACTAAGGTCATCCATCATTGCCGACCCTTGACCTACGTAATGGTGGACTGTACTCTTAACATTATGAAGTTCACCTATCACTAGCTAGTTTGGTTCCCCAAATTGAAATTCCCTTCGTACAATAGGCAAAGGCCAAATTCAATACACAACATCCAATACAAATGACAAGTCCAACTTTGTCTATGATACTCGTTCGTAATGTAGAAAAATATCGATGAAACTTTCTCCCCACTTTACGAAACATGGATTTATATTATCTTTTATGTAAGTATACATTGGTATTGGTCACTCATCATGATTATATTACAGAATCGCTCGTGCTTATACACAGCGACAATCTCTCTCAAGTTGACATTGTGCAGCTAGCTTGTTTCAGTATTAAAATGCATTAATGTTGTTGAAGCTAACGTTCGGAGGTCACAATTATCCAAAGCAGACACAGTTTGCGTAAGCGTAGACTTGGCTACAAGGCCATATTTCGAATCTCTGTATTTCTTGAACCTGAAAAACTTTTCTAGTATAAGTATAGATGCCTCAGTTGAACTCTGGTCCTTTCCGATGAGTGCTATGAGGGGGGCTAATAAGTCGCTTTGCATGAGAAAATCAACTCCTTTTCGTATATTTTCACTGTTTTCCACTAATGTATAGAGTGCTTTGACAGCCCATTCAGCACTAGGCAGCACACCTTGTCTAACCAGATTTACGAGAGATGGGACGACATTGGCCTCAATGAGACAAAATGTATTGTTCCTGCTGCCACAAATTCCACCATGTACTCTACACACCTTAAATTTCTTCAACCCTGTGATATCCAAATACGTAAGCAATGCTGGTCGTTTCAACATGAGGCGTGGGGTATGAGACGAAAGATGACAAAGTATCTCGGCTGCGTGTTTCCTTGTCTTTTCACTACTCGATGCATCATCAATCACAGCTTTACAAGCTGAGATGACATTGGTTCTCGAAAATGCCAAGAGGGTGCTAGAATCTTCGAGCCCAAAATGAGCAAAGTTGGACAACAGTACCCCAACACTTTCCTTCATCTTTGTGGTACCTTGTTCAAGATACTCTGCACACAACGTCAACAACTTGTCATCAGATAGTATGGTAGATCTTGTCTCTTCCGCGTTAAGGAGAACCTCAAGAATGATTACTGCAGATTCCTTTTCTTCCATGGGAGCATTAGACCCTAGCAAGCTAATGAGATATTTAACATCATCCGCCGATGGTATAATTGGCCTTGAATCTTCACAACTTCTTGAAATATGACATAGGATATTTAGGATGCTTTGGTGACATACAGTTGAGACCTTGCCCCGCAGAAGAGCATAGAATATAGGGACCATGCCCATTTCCACCACATGCTTGCGAACCGTTTGGCTATCTTTTGCCATAAATTGAAGCGTCTTTAAGGAATAGTCCTGTAAGCCAGTGTCTTTGGATTTCATCATTGTAAATAAGCGAACAACTGCCGCCTCAGAATCGATCTCATGAGCATTGTGTGTGTCAGAGGCCAAGTTAGAAAGGATATATGTAATATCTACTTTGATTTGGTCTAATGAATGATGACCCATTAGGAACTTCATTAACACTGGAATGGCCCCAGCCTTTGCAATTAACACCTTGTTCTGTTCCACACGCGAAAGCTCAGCTAATAGCTTCACAGTGACTTGTATGATTTCAAGAGAACCTTTCTGAAGAAAAAGTAAGAGTGGAGGTACAACGCCAGCATTTACTAAAGGGATACTATTAAGCTCATTCAGCTCACAAGAACGAAGAATTGCGGTTATGATTTCACATCTTATTTTATCCCCTCCTGTAAAATCATACAAGTAGAATAGGGACGTTAGTTTAATAGGTAGCGTTTACAGTTTTACTGCTTTACTGCTTTACTACCAATTCATGAATTTCTTTATATACGAATTTCCTTATTCATTACCTTACTTATGGTGCTTTGCGATATTCAGTTGCTTATAATGAAAACGTTTTATCATAGAATTCAGTTATGTTTACTTCTATAGAGCTAAAGAATCAAAAAACTCTACATGCTGAAAAGTTATGCAACAAGGACGTGCATCTTTTGTAACAGGTTTCAATGTTGCAATATATGTTAGTAGATATGGCAAACGCTTACCCTGATTCAAACAGGATACTAGAGGTTCAAATATGGTGCACCTGGCTGCGTCCATTATCATTTCTGGATCATCCTCACACAGATTATCAAGTAAAATCCTGATAAGTTGCCTCCCATTTGGTGGAGTTGAACGGAAGACATTTGCTAAAAGAAGCATAGAACCTCTCTCTGAAGCTATTGCTTTCTTGCCAACATCAACCTTCGATAGATCGGAGAGAAGCTGAATCAAGTATTTCTCAGAGGGATCATTCTGTAGTAATGCCAAAACTACACCGACAGCTCCTGCTTTGATAATTGAAACCTTCACTAACCAAAACCACATGAGAATTTATTAATTAATTTAAAATCATATCCAAGGCCGAACACGTTTTAATATATGTGATAATAGTGAGCTGTGATATACACACACACACACACACTGTTCTTCCTGTTCTAAATTCTGTCATTTGAAACTTGTTCCTTTGACATTTTTCTAATTGGAGTGGAGTATTTCACAAAATGTGATTGAAATTCACTTCTTCTTTTTTACATTGCTGCATGAACAGAATCACACAACCAGATGACATCAAAATGGACTCATAGCATATATAATAATATAACCCTCATGCATAGCCTATAGGTCCTACCTTGTGTTCATACCCCATTGCAGAGATGTCAATTAGAATCTTGACAACAGTTTCCCTGATGGGTACAGGTGCATCTGATGATGGTTTAAGAAGATGGATTAATGGTTCAACTCCATCCAAGGAAAATACAAGTTGTCTATATTTGGGATCCATATCCATTAATCTCTTCACTGTCTGAACTGCCTGGTCCACGGGCATACCCATGATGACTTGATTATTCCTTAGCTCTTGCAATACAGAAACAATCTGAGCTTGACGCATGTGATCGAAAAATTCATCCATCGCATGTTGAAGCTTCAAATTTGGTACCAATTCTAAACTAGATAACTCTTTCCCTGTATCTGGACATGTTTTATGCCCTCTATTAAACCATTCCAATATAGCTGTCCTCTCATAGGTATACCCTTCCTCTTTGATAGTGACAGGTTCGTGCATGAGGGTCTTGGTTATCGGGCAAAAAAATGAGCTCGGAATGGATGTGATTCTACCATAGGGCCCAACTAGAGAATCGACTGACGAGAGCCTCCTTCTCTCATCCATGAGAACTTGTGCCAAAGAGAAGAACCGATTAAGATCTCTTAGAGTTACTACGCATTCGAGACCCTCCGACTCTGACTCTATCTCTGCTTTTCTTGCATCATTCTGAAGCTCTTGCTTGAGCTCTGCTGCTTCACATTCGGGAATGTTCAAATGATCAGCAATTTTCCGCAACAATCTTGTAGAATGAGCCTCACAAGAATCTGAATCCATGATGTATAATGAGATCTCTCGAGCGAGGTCACTATTACCCATCTCCGGGGCTATATTCGAACCTATTAGTCTTTTATGCAATGCTTCAATGCAGGTCACAATACCTATAGGCAAATCCAGATCACATCGAATCACCATATTAAGACAATTGCATAGCTTGTTACGATGCTGATGTATCTCATCCACAACACGATCAGTACAATAGAGAAGAAAAATCCGGCTCCTTGATGCACAAGCACGTGTAAAAATGAACAAATCCCGAAGAGAATCATTCAATTTCTCCAATACTTGTTCTTTGAGGAGATGGATGGTTAACAATTCCCTCTCTTTGAGCAGATAATCAAACATTGGCTTCAGTTCCATCAAATAAAACACCATCATCAAGAAGTTTGATTTGTTTATGACCATAGCAAGAGCACATTTCCTTGTTTCATCAATATATTCCATCATTCTTTGCACTAATCCAACGTGTCCTACATCTGTGGTACCCGTTTCTTCAACAATGTTCACATCTATAGTGACATTTTCTCCCGAATCTGATAGTAATTTGCCTCTGTTACTACTTGACATCTTGAAACCCATCAGAACAATGTCGGAATGTGAGGAAAGCCCATTTGTTCTGGGTTCCATTCTCAGTAAGTGCAGGTCATTTCTTTCTTTTTCTTTGTTCTGGAGGTGTAATAGAGCCCTTCAAAAGGAAAGGAAAAAGGATAAGAAAAACAAACAGACTAACCACCATACATGCCCTGAAGCGATTGACGTGAACAATCCAAGCTTTCCATAGCTTCAGAGCAGAGGGTATAAAAAGGAGGATGAAGCGAGAAGTAAGATGTGATATCTAAATGCCATACATACTACATAGGTAATAATAATGTTTTTTTCCATTTATCTATAAAAATAGCCCCCTACCCCCCGGTCAAAATGATTCAAGAGGTTGGTCTTTTTGGGCTTTTAGGTCCTTTGGGACACCTTTTAGGACATCTTAGGTCTTTTTAGGCTTTCAGGCCAACTTGATGTCGGACCGTGGGATGGATGGCATCTCATTCAATACTAATAGGTCGAAGAAATCGTGAATAGTTCATGAAACCATAGCCCTTCCTCGGCTCAAACGTTTCTCCGACTCATTTCCTTATCTTGTGGATGGAAACTCTACCATTGGTCTACTACTATTTTGGTCGAGTGCTCATCACATGGGGGCACCTTCTCCATTGCCCTCTGCGAAATATCCTTCCCCAGAGCCTCCTCCTTATATTCAAATGTCGAAGACTTGAGGCTCCTTTTCCTTTTTCTTCTTTTTTTAATGATGATTCCACAAAGACAAAAGAACAAACAAGCTTTACTAGTACACCATCTTGTTTCTACTTTTACTTTTGACTTCTTGGAATTTCAATATCAATTAAGGTTGCCCAAGCCTTTGGTGAGTATGTAAGTGGTAGTAGTAGTCTATGGGGAGTGGGGACATCTTTGGTAATATGAGGTATAAATACAACAATCTTGTGCTTCAACCCTAATTAATGTCTCAATGATATTCAAATAAAGAAAGACATGTCAATACTCAAAAGCATGCGCGAGGACTTGTCAAAGTCATTGTGTTGAGTGGTGCATTATTATATATCCAACCACTTTTACTTTTTCCCACACTACTACTAATTGAAGGCCCTACTCTATTGATTGACACTAGTGCATCGTATTGTTTACAGTTAATCTGGGAATATATTTAGTATTGCCCCGGCCCCCAAGTACGTATATACAATCCCGTGGCTTGACTCTTGATGTGTAAAATCTAGATCGAGAAAATGTGTGCATGAAAGGTTCTCCTCAAATAACTCATATGACCTTCAAACTAACTCACCATTGTCAATCTCGAACAAAATTTAAGAACCATGTTGCATTAGACTTGTTACGATGGCTTTATCACAACCTAAACAACTCAACCAAAAGGAATGGCCTTAGTTTATGGAGAAATTATTCGAATATATTCATGTGTGATGTTCGGTCAAAGAATTGCAATTATTTATTTTTGCATGTGTCCAAGGTTCTTTCTCTAACAGTACTATAATGCGGGTGTGGGTTGGGGTGGTGGGTCCCCTTCAAGTCAAGAAAATTACATAAGAGTTTGGTTGAGGGTTGCCTCTGATATGTGGTATTATTATATATGTATGTGGTATGTCACATGTGTATGCGGTATGTGTACGTGTACGTAGTATGGTATGTGAATTATGGGTTTGTTAAAAATACAAAAATGTCCCAAAACCCACTCCACGGGGGGAAAAAGTAAATAATTAAACTTACCCTTTGGGGATGAAGCGCCGCGTCGAAGCGAAAGGAAAGGAAAGGAAAGAAAAACGCAAACAACAAGAAGTCCCAAAGGACAAAAGCGTAATTTCACGATCTCCTCCGCAACACAAAATCATCTGTCATCATCCATCTATCGATGTATGTAATCAAAATTTCAAATCCATCATCATTCCCATCGGGGAGGGCAGGGCAACACACACACACACCCACATTTCTTAATCCACAAACTCTGATGATTAATTAATACGTACCATAAAAATATGTGCTGGCGTTCAACCTCGTTATGGCGGCGGCGGCGGCGCTGACGCTTCCTTCTGTCGCTCCGACGACCGTACCCCCGCGTCATCGTCAGCATGATGATGCAATTACCGTCCAAGCGCCGCTTCAAGACTCCCGGCCCCGGCGCATACAACGCCACCCTCCATCCCGTGGCCCCCACGCCGCCCGCTTTCACTATCGCCGGTAAAGCCTCCGGCGACTACGACCTCCAGGCCCTGGACTGGGAGCCTGGCCCCGGCACTTACTCCGCCGCCGCCCACCGCACCCGCTCCTGCGATGGCCCCTCCATCACCATCGCCTCTCGCCTCGCCTCCTCCTCCTCCTCCTCCGCCACCGCCGCCGGATCCGCCGCCAAATACTCCAGCGACGCCCCTGGCCCCGGCGCTTACAACGTCAGCGAGCGCACCACCGCCCTCACCCGGTGGCGCGAGCCTTCCTACAGCATCGCCTCCCGGACTTACACCTTCCATCGCGAGATCAGCCCCGGCCCCGGTGCCTACACCCTCACCTCCGACAGCTATGGCCCTGCTTTCTCCATCGCCACGCGCCTCAAGAACAAGCTCCGCGACCTCGCCGGCGGCGGCGGCGGCGGCGGAGCGCACGGGCGCCTCTCCGACTCGCCCGGCCCCGGCTCCTACAACTCCGCCAGCGCCGCCGACCACCAACGGCCACGGAGCCCCATCATCTACATCGGCGGCGGTGGCCGGCGCAAGATATTGAGCAACGTCCCCGACGCCGACGTCCCAGGGCCGGGCGCCTACAGCCAGCACAAGCCCCCGCACGGCCGCACTTTCACCATCTCCGGCCGCCGCCCTGCTCGCCTGGTGGAGGAATCTCCAGGTCCAGGGCAATACTGCGCCGACGCGGCGGAGCCCCTGATCCACCCCTCGGAGCCGATGGTCTCGATAGCCGGGAGATTGAACAGCAATGCGGCGGGCGTAGCCGGGACAGGGATCGGGGGCAGCAGCTCGGATCCGACTCCGGGGCCGGGTGCGTATGAGCCACGGAAGAGGACAACGGCGCCGGCATTCACTATAGTGGGGAGGCCACACGACAGGAGGCCGGCGCCGTTCGTGGCGACGCATGTGGCCGGGCCCGGGGGAGACAACCCGGGGCCAGGGGCATACTTCACGCAGCAAGGCAAAGGCGCCGCAAACTTGGACCACGTGATAGGCGTGTCGGCGCCCGCCATCAAGATCGCGGGGAAGAACTACCCGCCCCCCGGGAGCCCGATCCCAGGCCCGGGGGCGTATTCTCCTCGGTATGTAACGGAGGGTGGAGGAGGAGGAGGCGGAGAGAAGCGAGGGATTACAATTGCAACCAAGCTCAACACGTGCGGGAATGGCAGTCAATCGGCCGCCTTGGTGTGCACTGCGGCCGAGAATAGCCCAGGGCCAGGGAACTATTTCTGGGACAACAAGTATTACAGTAACATTAGCTCGCCCGCCATTTCAATGGGCATACGGTTCCCCGCGCCACGGGGATCGGCGGGCAGCGTCGGGGATGCAGGCCCAGGCCCCGGGTCATACAATGTCGCCCAGCCCAGAGGTGGCCCGGCCTTCTCTATTCACAGTGGATCAGAAAGATATTCATTCACTTGATTTAAATATTAATGAATGTGTGAGTGTCTCCATCTCTTGGTCCTTTTCAAAATGTCATTAAATATAAAATCTTGTGATTAGCTAATCTCATTCCCTACTTCATTGGAAATCTAGTCTTCACTTAGTCTGTTATTTTGATTGCCAAATATGTGTTTAATCTTCATTGCTTTCTGACTTCCATTCTTATCATACTTCATTAGGACGAAAACTACCACCAACTATGACCATATATATAAATGTTTGTGGGTAGTTCTCAAAACAAGAAACTATCAGTGCTGCATGATTTTCGTATGCTTATGTTCTGGCCAAAGAAAATTCCGCACAATTCTACATGATTTTTTCTAAAGGAAAGTGAATGAATCTTTCACCCAAGGGGATCCCACAATTGTGCAAGTGTTTTTAGAAGTGAGTTTTTAAGGTTCTTTATCTTAGAAACTATCCGAGTTGTGTAGGTTTTTTCCAGAAGACAAATTTAAAAACTCTTTGTGTGTATTTTAACCTTTGTTAATCACGGCTCTATGAACCATATGTACCATTTGTGCAAGAAAAGCACCCTCAAAGAATGATAAGTACCATTCTTTTGGATTAACTATTTATTATGAGGTAAATAAGCCTAAAAAATGCAAAAAAAACATTTAAAAAATGGGGAAAAAACTAAAATAAAAACACAAAAATGTTTGAATAACATTCGCATTCGTTTTCCAACATAGAAAACAAATGTTATGCTAGACGAACACGAATTTTACGTACTATGCGAGTCACGAGCATTACTTGTAATTTGTGTCTCGTTCTAGATTTTGGCTTTCGACATTTCATGTGCATATGAGGGCACCTCTAATATTTTCTCCAACATTACTAGGTAATTGTGTTGTTATTTTTGTCTTAACACCATTCACAATTATAAATAAGAAGCAAAAGCATTGTTATTTTTGTCTTAACACCATTCACAATTATAAATAAGAAGCAAAGGCATTATTTGTGATCATTTAAGCCCTACAATTTGTATTAGGAATAAGCTAGGTATTAAAATAGAGTTGTGACATTGAAATGAATTTTCTCATGTAAAGTATTCCTGCAACTAGAATACCTAAGACCTGGTTTTAAGTATGCACAATAGGCTGAAAATTTTCAACATGAATCAATTTAGAAAAGAAGGTTGTTTGTATCGATCATTGCTGAAATTAAAATTAGGCTTAGTGTATAGTCACTTTCGAGTATACTACATATTGTACACTACTAGAACTCTTTTAGTTTAAGTTCTATTTTTTTTACTTAATTTTATTTTAGTTATGATGACTGGATAAATACTCTATTGTTGTAAACCAATTGTCTCATGGGCCAAATTTGGCCTTAGAAGACGTTAATACATCTTTCTTTCTTTCTTTCTACCTACCTTTAACTAAGGCAAGAAGGCCTATTGATTTGCGATCATATTCAACCTTATCACATTATAACATGAGTATTAACTCTTGTAGTGCCCTAGCACTCCTTTGCACTCAATCACATAACCTAGGTATTGAAGTTAATTATGGCATCTAAATCAGCCAAATATAAAAGCATGTAAGGTTCACAAGGAAGGGCTAGTAAATTATGAGCATCACTTGCTTTTTACTTGCTCTACATGTAGTGCAATTCGTGAAAGCTATGATGACATATTAACAGGGGGCGAATACGAGTGTCACGCTACATATAGAGAACACCTAGAAGGTTGAGCTCATATGTGTATGCCTTATTCGCACATGAGTCTTTGTGCTTTGAAGTACATATGAATATCCCTTTTTACCAAGGAGACAAGCATCAAGAAAACTTGTGAATTTATGTCATATGGGTTAATATTGGCCCCTCTTTGGATGCTAAAAAAATATCCAATCTAATATCCAATCACATCGGTCACAATCGGTCTCCCGTGAATGTTAAAAAGAGAAATCAAACATATATATTACATTTCGTTGTCAAGTTTGAACATTCATTCAACATTGTCCTATTGGAAACAAAATGGTTAATGCATAAATAAATGAATAAATGATAAAACAATATAAATGCAAATATTATATGGCACAAATTCTTCATATGGAGCCATGTCCATCACACCCCCTAGTTTTTCGATCAAACCTTGAATACTTTACTCAAAAGTATGTAGAAAAGAAAAAGGAAAGGTGATGTGTGTGGGCAAGGTATTACCGTGATTAATCTAGCTTTCAATCTAATTAGATTCACATGATATTCTCACGTGACTGTATTCTAACAATTTAGTTTGACCTAATTACTCCGTTGTGATATGTTTATGTCATTCTTGCATGGTTTGATTTTAATTAAGTTGTACCATAATTAATAAAAATTTGTAAACCCCTCCAATCGATCAAACGATACACAATGCATTACCATCACCACAAACTACTACACAAAGTGTGTCAAGGCTGAGGCGTGTGATGCACATGCCACATAAGCACGTATATGAACAAATCATCGCACTTTTTAGCTGTGGACTAGATAAGTGATATAAGGTCATGTTTTTTTGTATGATACAATTATACATGTACTAAGAGCATATATGGCCGCGCACACACACACACACACACACTATAACAAGTTTGTCTAACAACTAATCAATTTGATTCAAGTGGATTGGATGATAATATAATTATGTTGCATGGTAACAATTTAGTTTGATCGAATAGGGCCATATGATAATCTAGTAAGGCATCATGACAATGAATTAGCTTGATTGAATTGGGTTGGATGGTATTTTAATAGTTTGATCAAATTAATTTTGTTCAATAATGTCAGAATGTTGCCTTAGTTTTGTCAAAAGAAAAATATATGGCGCTGTCAAGTTCTACGTCAATATACTATATAAAAAACAACACAACCATACAATCAATGTTACTCCTATGTGTGTGTGTGTGTGTGTGTATACTAGGGGCATTTATAAATTTGTCATGTGATACCAAAAAGAATCGAGAGAGTTGCAGATACATAATGTAAGGAAAGAAACAAAATTCTTGCTTGTTCTACATTGGTCGCTATTCAGGGTATGTCCCATGCTCGAGCAATTGTGATACAACTTGAACCTGTGGTAACAGGGGGGTTTGGAGGGGGATGAGGTAGAAACAAGAGGAGAGGATGTGTGAAATAGAGGCGAAAGGAGGGTAAATAGTTGGTTTTGTGATATTCAGTATTGGAGAACTTTTGAACAAGAGGGGTATTTCTGTAATTTATCGATCAATACGAGGGGTATTTTTGTAGTTTCCTTGACAATAACAGCAGGTATTTCTGTAATTTCCTGGTCAATAGGAGGGGTATTTCTGTAAATCACTATCAATAGGAGGGATATTTCTGTAATTTCAGTGTTAATACGAAAAAAGCAAGGAAGCCAATACATATATACACCGCAGAACCAAATATAAAATCAATAAATATATAAAAAGGCGTGTGTGTTTCATCTCTGTCTCTCCCGGTCTGCAAATCCTACATTGTTTCTGCAAACCCTAATTCTCTCTGTACACTAGAATTAAAAAAGAAAAACCCATATTCATATGTCCTTTGTAAAACAAACAAGCAGACAACCATATACAAACAAACCAATAATCCCTGCACAAATTTTCTCTCCCGCTTTTCTCCTTTCGTTTTCCTGATATATCCGTATGCTTTTATACTCTTTCAGAAAGTCCCCTTATCTATTTGCCCCTGTTTTAAGAAAAATTAGGGAGATCAGTTTTTCCTTCTATGGATTCCGAAGATGATATGCAAGATGCACGATGCGAGACATCAGAAGAAGAAGATATCTATGGAAACGAAGATATAGAAGAATATGATTATAGCGATGGATTGATTGCTGATGATGACGAAGAAGGTGTCTATGAAGATGATGATTACGTGGCTCAATATAGCGCTGCTGATGATTCTCTTGGTTATAGCGAAAAACAAGTATGTAATTTCTCCTCAGATTGTTTTTTTATAATTTGTTTCTATATTTGATTTAAAAAATGTTTGCGCTTTAACCTTGTTTCCTTTTTCTCTGTCTATCAATTTAAAAATAATATGGAGTGGTTTATGCATATCCTTATAGTGTAATTTGTAAGTTGTGATAAATTCAGAATTTTTTTATGAGGGTTTATAACCCCTTAGAGCATCGTAATAAGGAGATATTAAATAATGCACTTGTAAGGCTGACTTTCTGTCTTAGAAAAATTGTCCTAGTTCTGTGAAATATTCTCTTTAAATCCAATTGTTTGGATCTGCCGTCAATAAATTATGAGATGCATTACAGCGGAAAGCTGGAAATAGTTGGAGTAAATTTTCCAAAGGGTTATTACCTTTTTGTGAAATGATGGGTTTTCTTAGTGCCTAGCATTAATAGAAAATTGCTTTCTATTTTGAAAGTGAAGTATGGATGGATACCTCTGAAACTCTGAAATGTCTTAGAGTTAAAACCTCTAATCATCGAGATACATATAATAAATTATTTCAACTAATTAAGATGAAGGTTTATTACCATTTGGTAGAACTATTCTCTTCGGACGTGCTCTCAATGCCTATTTCACAAAAGGCATATAGTATTTCAGTTAATGTTTTGTGATGGGATAGGAAGAGAAACTCAATAGCTAATCATTTCAGCCTGTGTACAATCTTGAGAATTACATGTGTGTACTTGTATTTTAAATAAAGTCTCAATTGTTATGATAAATGCATAAGGTATGTGTGCATTAGGAGTCAAATGAAGGCTGTCATGATTATGTGTTGGGACTTAAGTTAATGCCAAACTGTCGATCACCTGATAATTGACTGCCTCTCTATCTCTAACCCTAATTGGATGGTATCTTCATTTTTATCGGTTTATTCAAAGGTTATATTGTTGTTATTTCACAACAATATCCATTTGAGTGGTTCATGTCAATATCCATATTTTCTGATTGATGTTGTTAAGTTTGTTTTCTTTTGTATATTAAGTGTTTGTATGTGGTTCTTCTTTCTTTTGGTTGGAGTTCGTGTGCATGTTAGCGGGAGTCTTTCCAAACCTCGATCCACAGAAATTATAAGAGCAATAGCGATAATTCTTAGGGAAGTAAGATTACGGCGAATGGAGAATGTGCTGACATGGTTCTAAGAAAGAAGAAATAGGGCTAATATAGATTAAAAATCTGCTGAAGCCAAAAAGAAAATATGTCAGAAGATGAATGGAATTAAGGATAAGATGAGTGGAAAGTGTGCTGAAATGGAAGAGAAATAGGGAAATTTCAACATTAAATAAAAATAAAGAAATCTGGTTTTGCTTATGAGTCTGTGCCAACTCAAGTCACCTTGATACCAAAACATAATTTTATAAGTTTCAATAATGAAACATGGTTTTACACATACCCATTTTGGATAGAACATAATACTCAGATAATGCAAAGCAATGACATGCATCTGAAGAATAATTGCTGAGCCCCAAATGGTGAACTCTAAATCGAACCAGGGAGTAGAGAAGTAGTTTCTAGACTCGAGAGGGACTCTACTTCCTGGCATGGTACATCATATAGAAAACCTAACCATTACCTACTTTTAGGCTGTATAATTGTTGTGTCCACCCTTGCATCTGAAGTAATATGTTCAATTCCTAGTTAATTGGAACACGTTACTATACTACCATGTTATCATTATTCTCTCTATCAGCTTTTTCTTCTCTGCTAATGAGCCATACAATAGGTAATTGTAATTTTTTTGCTATGTGGCTGGAAAATTGAGATATTATGTAAAGGAAATAACATGTTTCCCTGTTAACTAGGAAGGATAATGTAGATGTAGTGTTTGAAAATACAATTATGGAGTATGTGCTTTTTACAGATTCTAAGGATAATATAGATGTGTTGATTGAAAATACAGCTATGGAGGGTAATTTATGCAGATTGCATGTCAAAGAATCAGGGAAATCTCTATGTAATTAAATGCATGTAGAACGTTGGATTAGTGTGCATCATTGGGTTTGGGTCAGGAGAAAATCTTGGAATGCTAGTATTTTCTGAGGCTATGCCTATCTGCTAGGGTGATTTTTGGTGAGAAACTTCAGCTGACATGACACTTCAAACTATCCTTATTGTCCTGTTTTGACTTTGGGTGTCACGTGTGCAGTTGAATGTCTTTATAATTACCAGATTAACTGCTCTTTCACTATCGCAAAGAATTTATCCATTTTTGTTTTTTTGTATTCATGTGTTAATCATGTTCACGAGACTAAGTGCTTAAATTTTATTTATCTATTTGGGCATCAGCAACCTTTTGCTATCCTTACTGAAAAGGATATCCAGCAAAAGCAAGAGGAAGCCATTACAAGTGTTACGGCAGTGCTTTCCATAAGAAAATCAGATGCTGGTATCCTACTGCGAACTTATGATTGGTAAGGAGTGACCATTCTCTGATTTACCCAAAAAACTAACACATAATTCTATTCTGCTATGTATTAAAGTGTGCTGTATCATCTGTATATCAATCTATTTTCTCCAAGTGTTGTGTCAGGTGTGTTAGTCGGGTTAATGAAGAATGGTTTGCTGATGAACCACGAGTTCGTGAACGAGTGGGACTACTTGAAAAGCCTGAAAAGGATGACATATTGATAATGGGACAAAGGCAGGATATTTCGGAGGTATAGATCTTTCACAAAATCATTGTTTGCCTGCTATGATTTATTCTACCCTCGTTTTAGTTAATGTTTCTTTGGTAATATTTACTTTTAAATGATTGTCAGATAAAATGTGGTATATGCTTAGAGTATCAAGCCACTGAGAGGATGCAAGCAGCACAATGTGACCATTACTTCTGTCTATCATGCTGGTCAGGTAATAGAGGCTAGCTTTATATATACATTCTTATATATAAGTTGATGTTTCAATGAAATTCTTTAGCTTTAGCCAAAGAATTGTGCCTTGTGATTGTATAGGTTACATCCATACAGCTATAAATGATGGTCCTGGCTGTCTGTCTTTACGGTGTCCCAGTCTTGATTGTAACGCTGCGATAGGAGAAGAGCTAGTTCTTCCTTTGGTTTCAGAAGAAGACCGGAAAAAATACATGCGTTACATATTGAGGTCTTATGTTGAAGCTAATCGGAAGGTAAGAGTACCTCTTATCATGTATTGATATATACATATACACATATAATATTATGTTTTGTCTTTTTATGATATTAAGTTCCCATGCTTTTTGCTGTATTGGGATTTATCAGGCAAAATGGTGTCCTGCCCCTGGATGTGAGTTTGCTGTTGAGGTTATGCCTGGAAGTGCTCTGCAAGATGTGGTTTGTGGGTGTGGGCACAACTTCTGTTGGAATGTATGTTATTTGAATTATCTTATCCAATTCTTTTGAAATCTATTGATGTATGTTATTTGAAATCGTTCAAGGTAAATGCTATATCCATCAGAGGAAATATAGGTGAAAATGATTGATAATTGATTGATGTTTCTCTTGAAGTGCTGTGAAGAAGCGCATAGGCCTGTGGAATGTACCACAGTAGCTCGATGGATTTTGAAGAACTCGGCAGAATCTGAGAACATGAACTGGTATGTGTGCTTTTGCTTAATTTCACATATTGCCACTATCATTAGGTACTATAACGGTTTAACAATTGATATATAATTCACATTTTTCAATTCACACCCAATATACAATTCAGTTTATATGTAATTCATAATTAATATGTTATTCCACATGTTACTTTAACAGGATTCTTGCAAATTCCAAACCTTGTCCCAAGTGTAAACGGCCTATTGAGAAAAATCAGGGGTGTATGCATATAACTTGCACACCGCCCTGTAAATTTGAGTTTTGTTGGTAATAACGAGTTTTAAAAACCTCACAATCTCTTACTCTTTACAATTTCAAATGTTTATGTGGATATCTGAGTTTGAGCTGGGTGGTTACGACAATTTACGAACAGGTTGTGTCTTGGAGCATGGACCGAACACGGTGAAAGGACGGGCGGTTTCTATGCTTGCAATCGGTATGAGTCCGAAAAGAAAGAGGGAAAAGTACGTATATTCTATGTGACCGTTGTTATTTTCTTCTTTTTTTCGCATTCATCAGGGGATTATTTCGATATGTACAATCAGTATGAATTCAAGAAGAAAAAATAAGAAGTATGTGTGTTGCATGTGAATGTTGTTTTATTTTTTATTTTGCTTTCATAAGAGGAATTTCCAGATTTGATTAAATTGCATGTAATTCATTTCTAGCATGACGACACTGAGCGCAGGAGGGAAATGGCGAAGAACAGCCTTGAAAGGTATACTCATTTCTATGAGAGGTGGGCGTCCAATGAACAATCCAGGGCAAAAGCACTATCTGATCTTCATCAGATGCAGGGATCTCAAGTATGAATATGCAATTGATGTTTCTATGCATTTATTTTCTTTAGAAATAGTTCTGTTTCTCTATGCTTGTGCATAACTATATAACTGTATGCTTATACATGTATACGATATTTTAACGTTTCAGATGGAGAAGCTAAGTGACAGGCAATCTCTTCCAGTATCTCAACTGAAATTCATTACAGAAGCATGGCTTCAGGTGTCTTTTTGATGATGTGTAACCTCAATTAACACATTATATGTAATAAACCGCACATTTCAATCACTTGCTTCTCATAAAGCTTTGTTATTATTATTATTTATCTGTATGAAGATAGTAGAATGTCGTCGGGTTCTGAAGTGGACATATGCATATGGATACTATCTTCCTGAAGAAGACATTGCGAAGAAGCGTTTCTTTGAATACTTGCAAGGTTAGGTTTCTTTTGGTAGTGTGATGGTGATTCTATTTATGCGTTTTTGTGTGTGCAGTCAAATTTCTTTTTACAAAGAAGTTTTTGTGATCAGGGGAGGCAGAGGCAGGGTTGGAACGACTGCATCAATGTGCAGAAAAGGATATAAGAGCTCATTTTGAAGGGGATAAATCTGAAGAAAGTTCCTTCAACGAATTCAGGACAAAGTTGGCTGGTTTGACAAGGTTGGTTTTAACTAAAATTTCATAAACCACTGTATAAAAAATAGTGGGATATGGCGTTGCTTTTCTTTCCTTTAAACATACACACATATTATATACAGAGCCCTATATAAACGAACACACATATTATATACACACCCATATATAAACATACACACATATTATATACACACCCATATATAAACGTAGAGTGAATAGCCCACCTAGTTTAGTTAATAAAAAACAAAATTTAATAAAACCTGAAGAAGGACAGAAGATGTTAGTTGTAATATAAGACAATATTCATAATAGATTCCTTGGGAAATTTTCGAATACAAATTACTGGTTTTAAAAGTGTGGAAGAAGTTGCTACTTACGTATTTATTTATTGTTTTTATTTGTTCTAGTGTGACGAAGAACTACTTCCAGAACCTTGTGCAAGCCCTTGAGACTGGGTTAGCTGATGTCAACAGCTCGATGACGGCGAAGTCAAAGGGTCAACCGTTAGGGAAGGGTCGAAGTGGAAAGTTAAAGATTACTTATGGTTCATCTAAAGGTGGGAGCTCCAGTAGAGTGGTCGATGATGATGGTCATTGGTATTGTGAGCACTGCACATATGCAAACATGGGGCCGTTTTTGGTTTGTTCTATGTGCCACCTTCAAAATCCTCAAAACTAACATATCTATATTGTTTAATCGCAAATATAAGCCTTGATTATTCTCCATGCCTTGCCCAACCCACATCCCAGCTCCCAATTACAATTGAATCCTGACATACATTTTTGTATTTTCCCTCTCTTTCGACAGCCCTCGTCATTCTTCCCTATCTTGCTTTTTGCAAGAAGAGAAAGAAGCGCGTTTCAGTAGCTATCTCTAGAACCTTGCTAGAGACCAACAATTTCTTGCAGTCCTCTACTTTGTTGGTTCTTATTATGTGATTATTATGGTGAATATGTACATATCATTTGTATGTATATAATACTCGTACAAACCCATGATGGAGAAAAAGAAGAAAAGTCTTCCACTAAAAGACTAGTGGGAATCTTGTGTCCAGTTCTAATGCAAAAATATTTGTAGTGATTATTGGTTGAAAAAAAAAGTGTGTCTCCCACTTATGTTGAATATATTATTATATCTTGACATTTCATCTAGTATTTTGAGTGATGTGGTATATTTACTACTATTTTGTTACTTGTGCAAAGGGTTTTTGTGAGAAGAAACAAATGCATTTGAGAGGATAGGGTATTTTTCAATCCTGTGACAATAAGAATCCCTTCTATAAAAGTGTTTCTTTTTAGGTAGATGTTAGACACATTTTGTCCAACTTTGCTTGCTCGCTCACACACACATTTATATATTAAGGTTGATATGCCTCTCTTTGCAGGAGTTTTTGGCATATAACAAATGTATGTCACTTAATAATAATGATAATGCTTCTTCGATTGGGCTGGAAATACTTGAGCATCTAATGTGAATGGCAATGTCAATAATTAGAAAGGGCTCTTTTTGACACATTGTAGACACATGCTATGAATGCCATCTTTTTATATTCTGAGCTATGCTGTCATATTTATATTGTTTTGAGCTATGTTGTCTATCACTAGCCATCAAATCTCATAAGGTATATGAATTGCAATGTCTATAATTAGAAGTGGCGCTTTTTGACCCATTGCAAACACATGCATTGGCACTCAAGTATCATACGGCATATAGGTCTGCAATTTCAAATATTGTGATTATCTTGTCACTCATTGTTGGTTTTCATGAGTTGTGATATAATATATTAGTAGTGACCTTGAGGTTTTGTATGATCTTGACAAAAAATGCTTGAAGAATTGTTATGATGTATGCACCATTAAATTTGTTCATGGAACTTGAAACCTACAAAGAGAGCACACACTCAATGGATAAATCATAATTTACAAGCTTTGTCATTACATTTTATTTTAAGAAATTTATAAGTTGAGCTTTGGAACCTAAATACTAGATTAATGATTTGGATGTCATAACTATTTTAGCAAAATGAATGAAGTCAATGCTTTCACATAGTGGACATTACTTTATATCTCTCAATTGTTTTTTTTAAAGGTTTCTTATGTAAAGAGCCCATCGTAAGACCCGAAAGACTTATGTTTGTCATTGTCATGAAGTGAAGGTGAGATCATAAGAACCGAATGAATATTATGTTCAATTTACTTATTAAGCTCATTTGCCCCCATGCAATGAGCTTGTGCATAAAAATGTTTGCTTTTATAGACGTGGTTCAAGATGATGCCAATTTCTTGCTTGTAGCATGAACATAATGATGTTGAAATCAAATATAATGTATGGGCGGTCCTATGCTTGAATTTGGAATTGAATGAAGTGCATTTTTCTTTTGATATTAGCATAAGCATAAATTTAAGGAATTATTTAGCAGAAGCTGTGTTGAGAAATATAGCAATATATTAGTTACGTTCAATATCTATGTAAGATGATTTTATCCGCACATAGATGTTTGTTATGTGTATTTTCTAGAAGGATGAGAATGCAACCTATAAATTAAAGATTCTCTATGCAATAACTGGAGAAGCGTTCCTAGAGAATAATGTATCACACGTTGAAGTAGCGCAGTGGCATTCAATGACGACATATGTGGATGCTAGATTTTGATACTTCATTTCATTTGTGTAGAAAGTAGCGTGCGGAAGCAGGTATGAAGACAGAACAGAGGAAGGAAACTCAGGTTCAATGGAGAGCTTGAGCTTACACGGTATACGCGGGAGAGACAGAGAGAGTAAGAGAGAAGACACAAAAACTATATTCAACAATAATACTCAGTCTGTACATAAGACGTGCTCAGTGAACACTTTTATACAAGTCTTAGAAGGACTGACCGAAGTACTGACAATACTTCAATGCTCATTAAGAGCTCCTACACTAATTCCCAAATATATTCCTCACGGAATATCTTTCCTAACGGCCTCCCGGTTTACGCACTCGGCCTAACCGATCAGTCCTCGGCTTCTTTAGCCGATCCAGCCGATCCAGCCAATGTTGAGCTTGTCTCTCAACACTCCCCCTCAAGCTCAACTTGAGGCTCTTCGGGATCCTCGGGCTCACAACTCTGGTTCCTCTTGGCTTCACGCCTTGCTCGCGCTCCTCGACCTATTCGACTCCGCGCGCTTCGACCCTTCTGGTCGGCTTGTCTGCTCATGCGGCCTTTATCAGCTCTTTTGTTGTTGCGGTATTGATGCTTCTCCTGCTGCCTTTTCTTCCGCTTGGGCCTCGGTTGATTCAGCGTATCTGAATCAAACATCCGAACCGACTCGACTACCTCTGATTGGTTTTCGCTCTCGTCCGAGTTGGCTGTCTCCAACTTGTCTTCGGTCTTCTCGCCCTTGATGGCGTCGTCTCCCCCATGCGTGGTTGGCTTCGGCTCTCTCCTTCGACTGCTCCCCTTCTGTCCGCTTCCGGACTTCTCCGCGGGTCCGCCCTCGGCTTCTTCAGTCGATCCGAAATCGAACTCAACAACCGACTCGGTGTCGCGGTCTCCGCTCCTTTCCTGCTGCCTTGCTTGGTCGTTCGGGACTGTTCTCCCCCTCAAGTTTGGCATATCGAGGTGACGCAATCCGAGCGCACCTGAGAATTGCCGCAACTTGTCCAAACCAAGAGGCTTTGTGAAGATGTCGGCAGTCTGCCGATCCGTCGGCACGTATTGAAGTTCGACTTCACCGGAAAGGACACGCTCACGGACAAAATGGTAGTGCATCTCAATGTGCTTGGTTCGTGCGTGGAAAACGGGGTTTTTCGCGAGCTGGATACTGCTGAGGTTGTCGCAGTAGATCGTCGTCGGATCTGACACCTCCACTTGCAGGTCCTTAAGTAGCCGCTTCAACCATATGGCTTCGCATGTCGCGACAGCCGCTCCTCGGTACTCAGCTTCGGTGCTCGACAATGCAATTGTCGGCTGCTTCTTACTGCTCCACGCAATCGCGGCACTCCCGAGGGAGAATGCGTATCCAGACGTGGATCGGCGATCGACGGTATTGCCAACCCAATCAGCATCGGTGTAGCCGACTAACTGCGCGGCTTCACCGGTCCGATATAGCAGTCCCCGGTTCTTAGTGCCGTTGACATACCGAAGTATGCGTTGCGCACACTGAAGGTGCTCCTCGGTAGGTCGCGCCATGAACTGACTGATCACTCCGACCGGATAACTGAGGTCAGGTCGGGTGATGGTCAAGTATATGAGGCTTCCGACAATTTGTCAGAACCTCATCGGGTCGCATACCTTTCCCGTATCGGGACGAAGCTTGATGGTTCTATCCAGAGGAGTCGAGACGGACTTACAGTCGGCCATCTCGAGTTTGAAGAGCATACTTAGCACGTAATGACGTTGGCTGATCAATATGCCTCCAGGGGTACGGATCACTTCGATCCCGAGGAAGTAATGAAGGTCCCCTAGATCCTTCATGTCGAACGATGCCGCAAGCTGAAGCTTCACGCAGTCAATTTCTCCTAGGTCGGCGCCGGTGATGACCAAGTCATCAACATATAGTAAAGTACTAACCGGTCCGAGTCGACCTTGCCGGATGAACATGGAAGAGTCTGATTTTGACGTGACGAAGCCCATCCAACACAGTTGTTGCGTGATCTTCGCGTTCCAGGCATGCGGGGCTTGCTTCAGTCCATAAAGGGACTTCTTCAATCGGCAAACTGCCGTCTCTGCGCCCTTGCGCAATCACATGGCCTTCTTCCTCAATGAAGCACCCGAGGTGTGTAAACCGAACCTCCATCCCTTGGTCGACGATCTGTCCGACCGAGACCAAGTTCTTCGTGATTGTCGGAATGTGTAGCACGTTCATGAGTTTCCCTTTCTGCCCGACATGGCTAAGGGGAACTTCTCCGACATTCGCGATCGGATGCGAAGTGTCGTCTCCAGTTGCGACTACTCCAGATTGCATCGGTTTTTCAAGGTACGAGAACCACTCCTTATGGCTCGTCATGTGGTTTGACGCGCCGGAGTCTACGTACCACACCTCGTCTGATCTCGAGGTGCTCCGTTTCATTGAGTTTGCTTCGTGTCTAGTCACGAAGACAGACCCTTCTCCGGCTCTCCCGGAGTCTTTGGCATAATGCAATTGTTGCCGATCTCCCTTGTCGGTATGTCCAGAGCCGTTTCCGGAACCGGTTCTCTCCGAATCGGCGCGCTTCTTCCAGCACTCGCTTTCCCTGTGGCCTTTCTTGCCACAGTACTAGCACTCCGCGATGGCCTTCCCTTGCCGGTTCTCATCGCTTCGACTCCCCCTGTTTCCGGAGGGTCCAGAGTTGCTGTCGGCATCACTTTGGTGCCTTCTTCCTTGATCTCGTCGGCCGCCTCCATTGCGTGCCGACTCGCCTCGTCCTCCACATCCACGAGGCCTATCTCCCTCCGTGTACAACATTCTGTTGTCGGCGTGCGTGCTTGTAGACGCACCCGCGTGGTTCTCCTCTACCAGGAGCATCGACTGTAAGTAAAAAAAGGACGGCGTATTCTCCCGGGTACACACAGCCGTTCGGAACGCTCCGAACTTCGACGCCAAACCTCCGAGACAGATCTGGACCATCTCGCTCTCCTCGATGTTCACCTCTATGGAGGCGAGGGAGTCGCAGATATCCTTGATCTTCGAGGTATAGTCCGCCATCGACAAATCGCGTTGTCGTAGGTTGCTCAACTCCTGTCGGAGCTGAAGTTTCCTGGTGGTGGTGCTCGCGGCGAAAATCTTCTTCAGATTTTCCCACGCACCCTTCGGCGTCTTTGCATCCCGAACATAGCTCAATAGTTGTTCGCCCACACACGATGTGAAGCAGTATAGTACCCTGCTCGCCGATTGCTCCCACGACGGGAAGTCTCTGTGTGTCGATTCGGGTGCCGCGTCATTAGCTCCTTCAACATAACTCCAGTAGTCGTGCCCGAGCAGGTACTGGTGCATCTTGTAGGACCAAGACGTGTAGTTGGTTCTGTCGAGCTTCTCTGTTGGAAGCGAGCTCGCCATGCCTCTATCCATCGTTCTTCTTGTTCTTCTTCGTAAAGCTGTGTCGGCTGCAGAGAGGTTCTCAACCCTCGCGCTCTAATACCATGTAGAAAGTAGCGTGCGGAAGCAGGTATGAAGACAGAACAGAGGAAGGAAACTCAGGTTCAATGGAGAGCTTGAGCTTACACGGTATACGCGGGAGAGACAGAGAGAGTAAGAGAGAAGACACAAAAACTATATTCAACAATAATACTCAGTCTGTACATAAGACATGCTCAGTGAACACTTTTATACAAGTCCTGGAAGGACTGACCAAAGTACTGACAGTACTTCAATGCTCATTAAGAGCTCCTACACTAATTCCCAAATATATTCCTCACGGAATATCTTTCCTAACGGCCTCCCGGTTTACGCACTCGGCCTAACCGATCAGTCCTCGGCTTCTTCAGCCAATCCAGCCGATGTTGAGCTTGTCTCTCAACAATTTGACCACCACATCACTTGTATCGAGGCTGATCGATTTAGGATTGTTTGCCTTGGAGCTTCCCATCAATGTGTTGTAGTTGGTGTTGAATTCTCAACTTTGGATGGGAAGCAACTTGAGTTCCACGAGGTCTACTAGGTTAATCCTAGACTGAGTAAGAGCTTATTGTTGCTTAGTCAACTGGATAACATTGGATACTAGGTGGTTGTTACGTGCATAACCATAAATGATCACGAGATAGAGTTTCTATACTTTTCCCTTATCTTATGATGAGTGGGTGTAGGTTGATTATGAAGGAACAAGGGTATAAATTGAATTACAATTTTACGATGAGAGATAACTATTAAGTGTGTTATCATTTGACCACTTTATATAAAGTAGTCAAATGTGAACATACTAGGGTCTTTGGTTTCTTCCTACATAACAAGGCTAGCTACCTTCTTATCAAGAGAGGCTTGGCTTATCTTGTTAGTTAGGTACCCATTGTATGACTTACATCAACCCTTATGATATGTATAGAATATCAAGGAGGTCGGGGCTCATCTCACATCGTCATTAAGAGGAGGTTGGGTAGCCTTCCACCCCTCTTTCCTTTCTTTGGACCATAATTCCTTATGTTTTACTTAAATAATTGGTTAGACTCTAATGGTGTTGTTCGCCCAACGTTCAAGATCCTAAAAGGGAACTTTTGTGGTTGGGTGGTGCAACAAGAAAACATCATGTTGGGAAAGCTAGTCCATCCAGATGGGAGGAGCCCGAGTCGAATAAGATGGAGTCAATGGGTAACTCGGCCGAGGCTGAAAATCGATCGATTGACAAATAGAAAAATCGATTTGGCTAGTAGCCGAGTCGGTTGAAGCCGAGTTGAGGATAATTTTGTAAATAGTCTCAATGTGCCCTTAATGGGCTATATTTGTAAATAGCTCATATAGTGTATAAGTATAAATATAGTTAGGGCAAGTAGTTATGTATGAGTGATCATCATTATTGTATAGTTATTGTTGGTTGTTGCCACTGTAACTAAGAGAGAGAGAGAGAGAGGGAGAAGTCACAAAATCTCAACCAGGAAGAGAGAGAACTCTGCAAGGTCACATATCATCATATTCGCCATTTGAATTGGTGTGTAGGGTGGCATTGAGTTTGGTGTCGTAGTTTTCTTTAGATCCCTAGATAGAAGGGGTTCTATAGTTTGTTGTAAGTTAGTCATGGTGGTGTTTTTTCTTTCGTAATGAAAGCCATTATTTACGAGAGAGAGAGAGAGAGAGAGAGAGAGAGATGTAACTCTGTCGTCGTCTGTTAGACGAAGACGAGCTTGAGATTGTTGCCTCTAAGTCTCCCTGTATTCCTCTCTATATATAGTGATTTGTTTCTTGAGGTTTGTGAATCCCCATGGTTTTTCCCTTTCGGGTTTCCACATAAAAACAACTTGT
The DNA here is from genome assembly GCF_043228905.1 of Azolla caroliniana. Taxonomy (NCBI): domain Eukaryota; kingdom Viridiplantae; phylum Streptophyta; class Polypodiopsida; order Salviniales; family Salviniaceae; genus Azolla; species Azolla caroliniana. Next base: position 324,911 of record NW_028230439.1, read on the forward strand.
GTCTATGTATTTCTATTCTCAGTTGTCTGTGTACTGTTGTTCACGATCTTTGCACCCATATTCCAATACATGCTAACCGGTTGTGGCCAGTCGATTCTTGACACATCACTATATTCGTTGCACATGTCTCAATGAGAGCACTCATTACTAAAAGTGATGAATCAACCAATTAGGTTGTATGTGTTGTTCATGGTCACCTAGAAATGTCTTGAGTGTGTCGTTGAAGCATGAGATCAAAGTAGGTGGCATAGTGATAGTGATACTTGCCAATCAGCTAAGGCATCCGAAAGCTAGAGAGGCTCAATTATAGTGGCTCGAGTTGCTTTTTATCATTCAAGATGTGGTGATAACAAATTGCTATGCTTAGCAACATTCACTCACCACAAAGGTTGCATGTGGTGTGTTGTCCTCCCGGTCCCATTCCTATGCTTTCTTATTTACATAGTCATCCTATATTTGGTCTATCTGGTGCTTGGTGACCCCAAGGACATTTTTAGTGTAGGTGATCAGGAAGTTTGCAATTGGTGCTTTGCCCTTGTAATATGATTGTCTTTCTAACAAATTAACAATAGCACATTGACAAGGGTTGTGGGTCGAAGGTGAATGTCGGTCAAAGGTCAAGCTATTACATCTCAATTGGGGGGTAGGGAAGTTTTGAATGTGAGGGTGGTGCTTTGTGACTATCGAGGTTGAGGGTGGTCTCGACATTGATATGATGGGTAACATGGCAAGGCATTGTCACGAGAAGTTGTGGCCGCATGTGAAATTATGAGTGGGACCCCTAAGGACCTTAACCAAGGAAGACAACTTAATGAAATTGTTGATGGTGGGTTGCGAAATTTTGTATTTGCGAGTTGGCATGTCATCATGCTTCTAATGGTCTTTAGCTTTTTTATATATGTTGAGATCGAGCTCAACTAGGTTTAGTTATTTTGGAAATTATGTAACTTACTAGTTACATAAATAGAATCTAGTTAGTGTGTTGACCTTAAACCCTTAAATTGGATGTTCTACTTGAGTGGAATACATTCTAGATCCCCCACTCCCAAGTTCATTTAATATAGGACTTGCATCCTTGCACCTATATTATCCTCACACATGTGCACCGTTGCACATGAGATGTCGATATACCACATTGTGGGTATACTTCTTTAAGCTATACTGTTGTTAATCATCCCCTATTGTGTAATTGTTCATAAGTGTAACTTCCTCACTCTCTCTCTCTCACACACACACACACATCCACACACATATAAGATAGTCTTCCGTTGCTTAACCACATACGTGATTAACTACTCGCATAATTAGATACTGATTAACCAATAGTTAATTACCTAATTATTAGCAATATATGTATGTGCACTTGTAAAGTCACGCTCAATGCGGTATATGATTTTGTCTCTAGCGATTGAGTGTTGTAGAACATGGCCGCCTTCTTTGGAACAACAGAATATTTGTGTCGCCATGTATTTACAAAATGACAATAGGTAACCTTTTTACATAGGGCAAGGGAGATTAAGACAATGAAAAAACCTTGACGTTTGAATCAGTTTTTTTATAATAGGTAACCTTTTTACACAGGGCAAGGGAGAATAAGACAATGAAAAAACCTTGAGGGGATATGATTGAGTTTTGGCATAGTAAGTTTTGATTAATGACAGGTTTCCTTGGTCATTGTAGGCCTCCCACTTGTCCTTGTGATTCGCTAACTTGTGATTTCATTTGTTAACAAAGTTTGGGCATTTGACTCTCAAATTCTACGAACCCAACAATGAGCTCTCTTGCTCGTCATACATATATAGTTCAAGATTGGCATTTTTAACATGCACAATTGGCTTTTCTTTTAGTATTCACTTCTAACAAGCAATTGATGCCAATAAAAGGTTTGTTGATGTGTTTATATTTCATGCTTGCTTCATTGTCATTGTTTATGCATTGTAAACTCATCTTTTTCTCTCCATCACCCTTGATGGGTTTTGAACCCTAGTTAACCGCTCGAAGAAAAAGGAATTGTGGTGGTAATCATCAAATAGAATAGATAGTCCCATTAGTCAAAAAATTTAAAGTTTCGAGGCATTGCATGAGCTTAATTATCACAATCATATTAATTGCACATAAAACCCAATGTTACAACTTCTTAGTCTTCTCTACCTATGTAGGTAGGTGGACACCCTATAAAGCCATTAAAAAACTTGAATATGCATTTGAAAAACAATCCCACATGGTCCAACATCCAAAAATTCCACGAGAATGTCTTTCAAACTCTTAACATAGGTTTAGCCCCATGCCTACCATTAAACAAGAAAGAATTTCACATATTCCAAATGTGTTGTAAACCCCAATATCATAAAAATCGGAATATGATCTCTAGCTCATCATTTGGAACATTCTGAACATGTTGAACAAAAACCCATTGTTGAGGCATCAAATAACAACGAGATAACACTTGTCAAATCTTTGATAAGTACGTCCAAATGCTGTGAGCTACAAGGCGTTTAATGAACCTATGTGTGTTGTTTTCTAACAAAATGGTGCAAAAGAAGCATGTACTTCCCAATCATCATTTGTTTAAGGCTGAACCTAATGGAAGTTCACCGATCATGACTCTCCATATAAATACCTTTGCATGAAATGGCAAATGGGAATGCCAAGTTCCAACAATGCTGCAATATTTGCCACAACCTTGCATTTGACTTACATACATTCCACACCTTTTCTGCTTTAGGTCATAGCGAAGACAATGATGTTAATGCATGATGATAAAATATATTTGTAGTGACTTGCAACAAATTTGTACCATCCTTTAACTACTTGATATCGCGCAAGTGCTTAAGTAATGCATCAATAGCACTTAAGATCAATTACAATTGAAACCATTGATTATCTACGCCTCTTGTTTCTACATAATTAACTAAGTTAAAGTATAAGTATAATGTTTTTGTAATGATCATGTCATTCTCTTAATTATGTTAAAGTATAAGAGAGGAGATATGGAGTTTGTCACGGTGCTTGATACTACTTCAGTAGCTTGGGAGTGATTGACAACTACTCTTACATCTTTCTTCCACAATAGGGTAAATGATTGTGTGAGCTCACATCACTACCTTGGTAGAGAGAGAGAGAGAGAGAGATGTGTCAGGTGTAACACAACTCAAGTTGATAGGTACGTCATTGGCAACATGAAAACTTCAACGTTGTATCCCTATCATTTGCTTCTTAATTATAGCAATTAATTGCTCAACTATGGATTATTAAGATTGGAAAGTTACAACATTATGACGCAAAATGTGCACAATGGATAAGAAGCGATTTATTCCCAATTATGTGATTATTGAGAGTTGAAAGCTATAAAATCACGACACAAAAGGTGCACAATGGATGCATAAAGTAATAGGTGGAAACAAGTTGTTCATTAAGAAAACAACACATCTAACATGCTTAAGAGTAAAGCCATGAAACGATAATTGTAACTCCTATCCCTTTTCCATATATCTCCACGGGTACTAATACACAAAAATACCTTTGTCAACTGCATGATATTTTTGAAACTATAGTAGGCATTTCCATAGCACTTATTAATACACGGGATATACATAACAAAAAAATCACTATTATGTTTGAAAACTAAATTTAAAACATGAAAATTTATTATTTTGACCTAGAAAATGAAAAAGTATGCCCACTTGTTTTCAGAAGTGCCCATGTATACCAGGTCAAAGTCAAGGTTCCTAACAACACGATTATACCTTGCGAGTTAAATTGTGAAAATGAACTAGTAGCTCGCCAAATGATAAATGATCATGTTCTCTAATTGATCAAGCCACACACTTAATTCTCACTAGAAAATGGGCATCTCCTCGTTCAGATAATTTGAACCGAAGCATATAAGCATATTGAAAAAGGAACTTTGAAATAGATTAGGGTTTTCCCTTATTTTCCCGAATGCCCCGCCGGGGATTTTGTTCTTCTTGATGAGTGCCCTCCATCTCTCCTTTTAACTTCATTAATTTGAGGAACCGACCGGAGAGTTTCTAAAATAACGCGTATAATAAATTGCTTCTGGTGTGGACCGAGGGCAGTCGAAGGAAATAACAAAAACGCAGGGTCATATGGGGGAACTGGAAAAAGAGTTGAAAAGGCAACAATGATTTGATTGAATCTAGAGATAAAATGCTGAAAAGCACTTAGTCTAGCAGAAGAAGGAGTTGACTCAGATCTCTGCTTCAATGGAGCCTTCTATTTGATCGTCCAAAAAACTAATTGGTAAGTTTGAATTAAAGTTTTCTCTTCTTTTTTTTATTCATTGCTTCAAGTTTAGGATAGCAGAGAAACAATACAATGTTTGTGAGTTCTTTTCCCCATTTTTAATTCTCTTTTGATATTTTGTTGGTAAAATCCTCTCCTGTTAATGGGTTTGTCATCTTTTTTATTAAATTTTTTATTTTGATTAAGAAAATGATGCCTTTTTCTCATCCTGTAATTTAATCGTGATGAGGGGGCAAGTACTCTTATTTAGTGGGTTTGTAACATAATTCTTTCTTTCTTTATTTCTTATGGAGAAAATCTTCCATCGTCTTAGCTTATATAATAAGCCTTATGGGTCTTCGATCCATACCTAACTAGTTTGTCATTGAAAACCACAGAATTTAATGTGAATTTTGGAGTAGATAATGTAAAAGGGAAGGATGTGTTGTGTATCGAACTAAATCGATGGGATTAATTTGATAAAGCATATAGAATAATCCACATTTTAGCTGCTTTCTGAGGGTAATTAGGTGATTGTATATCACGTATGTATCGTTGCTAACTCATGAATATGCATGTGTGTGTGTGTGTGTGTGTGTGTGTATTAGCTAAATCATTTAATGTACTGAAAATTTCATCATTTCATTGGTATGCGGTGTGAATCATGGCTTAAGTGACATTATCTTGTGACACTCTGATTTATAATCATGCTATTTGTGTTTATGTAGGTAGATAACTTGAGCATTGCTTCACTATCTTGAAGATTGCATAATGTTTTATAACAGGAAGGCCATAAAGATGGATGGACAGAAGAAACTGTTTGTCAGGTAATGCTTTGTGAATAAATGTAGTTCTGTGATCCAATATCTGTCCAAAATAAAGGCTTTGATCCATTTTTTTCTTAGCCTTATGCAGTGTTTTCTTTGATTACGTGTTTATGGATGGCATGGTTTTTTTCTGTTGAGATTCATAGTTTCTGCTGTTATCGTTTCTTCCAAATCATTACTTCGTTTTTATTGATATTCTACCTGTACTTTTCACCTTTGTTTTCTTTCTGCTGTCTTCACTTGGGGATTCTCTTTATGCCTTTAATCCTATGATTTAATCCTCATTTTCCTTTGCCTATTTGAATGTTCTCATTGTTACTTTAAACTTATATTTGTAAGCTCAAACAATTTTTTTGTTCGTCCTTATGAAAGTTGTGCATATTATAACATAATACATTCCTTTGCCTTTTCTTTTTTGGTTGGGTTTTTTAGCAGATTTCAAAATCCCATGTATAATGATCCAACACTTGAAGTTGAAAGTGGACTACTAGTAAATTTAAAGAGAAAATCTGATAGAAACCCAAATGGATTACACAATAAGGTTGACAAGGTCGAAGGTGATGAAACAAATAGAGAGGGTATTTTGGATCCAACGGGAAAAGCTTGGAATCAGTGGAATGGTGTATTTCTTTGCTCTTGTTTGGCAGCCCTTTTCATCGATCCTTTATTCTTTTACCTACCAGTTGTTGATGACTCAAACATTTGCCTGAAGATAGATACACGCTTAGCCATAATTATCACCTTATTAAGGACAATCACAGACATATTCCACTTGGTTCACATCGCAGTCTCGTTTCGAACTGGCTATATCGCATCTTCGTCCCGAATTCTTGGTCGAGGAGAACTTATTGTTAATCCATGGCGGATTGCGAAAAGATACCTTTCAAAGCATTTCATTCTGGATGTTATTGCTGTGTTACCTTTACCACAGGTTTTGCTTCTCTCATACTTCAATTTAAAAGTATTATTATAATGAAAATATTTCAGTGAAACCTTTTAAAACAGTATATCATTTTGATGCATAGTTAATGGTTGATAAAAGTCTGAGTTGCAGTTTTGACCATTATTTTCTATCAAGTTAACATTGTTATCATCTTTATACAAGAAGTCTACATGATGATAATGCAAACTCATGAAAGAGAAGAAAACAAGAAAGATATATTAACTTCTCTAAACCACTATAATGATTCATTAGATATGATGAAGATTATAACAATTGTTTATGTTAACTAGTCAATTCGAATAACAGAAGAAAATGAAAGAAAAGAAAAACACTTTGTACTCAAAATGGCTTGAAATTTAACCATGAACAATCAACAATGAGGCTCGGTGAAATTTCTTTAAAACTAGCTAGATTGCCTGGTGACCAAGGAGAAAAATATTATTACATGAAAGGATTGCAATGGAACAAAGAAGAGAGCAAATAAAGATGTTTTAGTATCTGGAAAAGAGTGACAAATGGCCTATGAGAGAAAGTCATGATATTACACTGAAGATATTGTCTCTTCTATGAGAATAATGAAAGATATGATAATACAATACTTGAAGGATTGCAATGGAACAAAGAAGAGAGCAAATAAAGATGTTTTAGTATCTGGAAAAGAGTGACAAATGGCCTATGAGAGAAAGTCATGATATTACACTGAAGATATTGTCTCTTCTATGAGAATAATGAAAGATATGATAATACAATACTTGAATACACCTGACAATGAGCTATGAGAATCTCATAATGTTGGGCGGAAATATGGAAACATGCTTTAAAGACTTGCTGAAATGCTGGGAAAAGCAATGCATGATTGTTGAAATAGATAAGGATAGTGAAAATTGCAGTTGGTTCTCTTGGATGAGGATAATGTAATTATGGATATTTTATAATATTTATGATTAGTTGAGAAGGGAACTCGTAAATTCATAATGGGTCTGGTTTGTTGATGAATAAATCTATTTGTAGGTTGTAATATGGGCAGTGATCCCACACCTGCAAGGGACAACTGCCGATAACACAAAGAATGCATTGCGTTTTATCATTCTCATTCAGTTGATACCAAGGGTCTACCCCTTGATCCAGCAACTTGGGAAGACGTCAAAAATCGTAACTGAGACAGCTTGGGCCGGAGCAGCATATAACTTAGTACTCTATATGCTGGTCAGCCATGTAAGTGCCCATTTTTTCATCTGTTCATTATCTAAGAGTCCATTATCATGTAAGATTCCATCACCATACGTTTAGTTAAGAATGCTACAATATATACACATTTGTATTTTTCATTTATTTACTTCCTAAGATTCTATTATTTATTTTTTGATGCTTTCTTTAGTTCTTTGGTGCTTGCTATTACCTTCTTGCTGTTGAGAGGAAAGATACTTGCTGGCGACAACAATGCGACAAAGATTGCAATCCAAAATATTTTGATTGTAGCGTGGATCAAAATGGCTACGTCTGGAACTCAACCGATCTTCAGTTACAATGTTCAGCCAATGGTTCCAATGACAATTTTGACTTTGGAATATATTCCGATTCTATTCAAAATGGAATCATAAGCACAAACAAGTTTGTCGACAAATATTTTTACTGCCTATGGTTTGGTTTACGCAACTTAAGGTGCAACCCCCTCTTTCTTTATTTTACTAAAAAGCTGTTTGATATAGTAAAATTTCTTAATTTTGAGTTATCGTTGACATATTTCTAAGGCTTTTTTTTTCAGTACTTTGGGACAGGGTCTGGAGACTAGTTCTTATGACGGGGAGGTCATTTTTTCTATTATAATTGTTATTGTTGGACTCACTCTATTTGCCCAACTACTTGGTAAAATGCAGGTGAAAGATAAATCGTCCTTGTGAATCCATTGGGATTTCTTTTGTTCAGTTAATTGCATTGCGATTTTTATATCCATAACTGGAATGATGTTTTAATTCCGATCTTCCACATTTGAATGAAATAGTTAGTATACATTCTGAAGTAGGTCAGTCCTTGGGACTTTCTTGTTAAAAACATGGTTCACATTTGTCTGTATTATAATCCAGTTTTATCATCATCCCCTTGCGATAGTGTCTTACAGCACCCTTTATATTAACAAAATATTATTCAACATTTAATGCATAATATATGTTCACACATTTAGCCTGGTTTTGCTGTTGTTGTTTTTTTTGTTTTTTTATGCGTTACTGTAATCTCTCTTCAAACACGTTACAAGTGATGGACTGATCATTTGAAAATTTCTCATCGTTCTTGCAGACTTACTTGCAATCCTTAACGGTAAAGTTTGAGGAAATGAGGCTTAAAAGGCGTGACATGGAGCAATGGATGCAGCATCGCCAAATAGACCCAAAGCTGCGTGAACAAATCCGAAAATATGAGCAATACAAGTGGCTAGAAACAAGAGGTGTGAATGAGGAAGAGGTAGTTCAGGTGCTGCCTAAGGATTTGCGCCGGGATATCAAGAGACATTTATGCTTACATCTAGTCAAAAAGGTACGTGTATCGATTCTTTCTCATAATTAGATTGTCTTTTTTGTTGGGGTCGTCTTAGCAGATACAATGCTCAAAACCCATAACAAAACAGCATTGTTTAATGTCGATTTGCACTTGAAATTTCCCATTCGATTCTGAACTCGAAGTAAGAAAGAGAACTTGCCAAATTTTGAGAAATTATAGTCGCTTCATTCTGTCTGACATCTCTTTTGGCAAATCCTAATAAACGATAAGAGGACAGACATCTGGTTTTTTCCATATTATCATATCTAAACAAGGTTAATAGACTTTTGGATGACCTAATACTAGTAATGATGTTGGCAAAAGGATATTCTTCTGTATTCCCAGACATGTTTATCTTTGCTAAGATACAGTAATGTAATATTTATTTGTTCATTTCTTTCTTTCATTATTCTATACGATATTTTCATTTGGATTATCTTGTTGAGTCCTGTGGAGGCCATTTAAGTTTTTAGAGGCATTAATACATGTTTCATTCTTTCTTGCTCTTTGAAAGATACGAAGCTTTCAATTTTCTTGTTAGTTAATGGTATAGTGAATGGATTGGTTTCATGAAGCTTGTAAAAGGTAATTTTTCTTTACCACACATACACACAAAATGATCGTTATTTTTTTCTTCTGAAGGCTTGCTCTTTGTTTGCCAGGTTGATTTGTTTGCAATCATGGATGAGCAACTAATCGACGCAATATGCGAGCGCCTTCAACCCACTCTTTTTACCCCAGGGACGGATGTGATGCGAGAAGGAGATCCGGTGAATGAGATGCTCTTTATTTTTCAGGGCTACCTCAAGAGCACAACAAATGGAGGAAGCGCCGGGTTATCAAATGTGGGCAAGCTAGGACCAGGCCTTTTCTGTGGGGAGGAGCTTCTCACATGGGCATTAGACCCTAAATCGGGAGGAATCTTTCCTTATTCAGTGCAAACCATAACCGCTGAAACCGATGTAGAAGCATTTGCATTGAAAGCTGAAGATTTGAAGTTTGTGGCAACTCGATTCCGACGCTTGCAAAGCAAACAAGTGCAACATAAATTTAGGTATTACTCTCAACGATGGAGGATATGGGCAACTTGCTCTATTCAAGCAGCATGGCGACGGTACCAGAGAAGAAAGCTTGATGAAGCTCGACGGAAAGAAGAAACTATGAAAGCTCCAATTGAGCAAGGCCAAGGAAGTGCTAACTTTGGGACAGCTCTCTTAGTTTCTCGGTTTGCTGTCAATGCAATGCGTGGTGTTCACCGACTCCGTAACCTTCACGCTGGTGAAGAACGGCTTTCTTACTTGAAGTTGCAAAAACCAGCTGAGCCTGATTTCTCAGTCGAAGACATGGATTGAGTTAAGTTTCTTTATAGATTTGAGAGAATATATAGAATGTGTTGATCTGTGTTGGAAAGAAATCATCTCAATTCAAGCCTCTCCATTGTAAATGTTAGTGCACATCATGGTCATGATCATTCACATTGGGAACATAATGCTATTTGACCCAAATTGTATGGCATTATTGCTGATTGACTCCTGACTTGTACCATATAATCATCCTTCAGTGGGTTTATCCATTACAAGATTTCTTTGAAGAACCTTAATCGACATATTTATGTAAAAATATTTTTAAAATACATGCGCATTAAACCATTGATACATGTTGACATCAGTCAACATAATGTAACGCGAGGTAGGATTGTAGCTTTTTAAAGACCTCTGTAATCTAATAGACCTTAACCAATGATCTATATTATCAAGCATGGGATTTAGATTGGGATGGATTTCCATATTCTTCAACATTATGTAGTTTATCATTGATGGCCCTATTCGCTAGTTGTCATGACCTCCAGGTGTATGTAATAGCTATCCATCATCTTCTAGCAACATTACAATGGGCGCATCATGACTTCAGGCCTTTGTGGTTCCATCTGAGGCACATCATCATCCTCGATGGGTGATTGGTTATGCTGAAAGTTAGCCTGTTTGTTATGTTTCTTAGAGGCACAACAAGATTTGGTAGCTTTGCTTGATTAAAGACAACAAGAAAATGCCCTCAATGGACTTTGCACTAAGTTCACGCCAATGTTGATGGTAAATGTGGACATGTGTATCACAACCGAAGATTTGAAGATGGTTAGTCATAAGAGGTTGGTATGCTTGAACCAAACGTCCTTATTAAGTTGATTATTAACTTTTTTAACAGATTCCAAATGTTGTACCTGTAAAAGGATGTCCTAGGAATTATGTTTCACATGATGTTCCTTTGTGAAATCTGATGGGGAAAGTTTGCTATCCACTTTACTATTACTAGCATCCTTTTCCACTTCCTGCAAAGAGTGATAAGGGTTAGCTTCAAGTAATAACACTGGATTAATCATTGTATTAGTTAGTTTAAAAACATGTTTTGCTGAAATTGTAGACGAGTCATCATTATTAACAACTGCTTGGTTAGGTATATGGTTCAACATTTGGACGTCACTTCTGACAATCTCGACCTAAATGACCAAATTGACGACACACAAAACATTGATGAGGCAAACCTTGATAATACACCTTTTGCAGCACCAGAGGTTTATTGATAAGTTAATTAGGTAAAGACATAGTTGCCGACAAATGAACATTTCTTGGTGCGATCAACCGAACTACTGGAACCCCATCCACTCTATCTGTCCCAAAAGCATGTCCATCACATGTAGCAATGACTTTACGTAGCAAAGCCCCAATGCGAGGAAGAACGTTACTCCACTCCTTCCTCAAACCAAGGAATATCGTCGTAAAAACCATACTAGACTCTTGATCCTACAAAATGTCATCCACCTTAACATTATGCAACCATTTGTGAAATGAAATCCAATGGCATGCACCTTCCACACTCACCTCCTTAATCGCTAAAAGCTTGCTGACAAACTCCTCACCTACCAATTCCACATGGTAGCATCCTCTAGATATAAATTGAATGTCGAGGATGTTAGCCACTTCCTTCGAAAAAGCAACATATAAAATATGTCGAAGAACCAATCTATTAGGTTTCGAACCCTGGACCTGCGCTACCAAGGAAAGGGCCTCCAACCTATGTACCTGTCCTACCACCGTGTGTTTATCCTACTCTGACAACAAAAGGTCGATTGACTCATCACACAAATGAGGCGATGGTTTGGGGGGGTGCACTGGACTCCCCTACTCACGTGTACAGTCCAACCATAGATGACATATGTGGTTGTTGTTAGAGCTAGCTACTAATGTAAGCATATGATAAGGATAATATAGATAAATATATAAGAGAGGAGAGAGAGAAATAGGGTGCCGATCCACCCAACCACCCTTGAGAGAAGGGAACGAGACAGACTCGAGCCTCGATTGGCATCCCATACCACCGTCGTACCCGCGTGCTCGCTACAATAGTTGATCCACCACAAGGACAGAGTCTCAACGTAGTCGATAATGTGTCAAATGAGGGTAGTTAGGCCTCATATTTATAGCCAGACCTAAGGCCCCCATGCAAGTTCACACTTGTCCTTAATGGGTTGTCTCAATCCCAAGGATTAAACATAATCCTTCCCTTCTTTACACTCTTGTTTAACCCTCACACTTTATCCACGTGTATAGAATACTACGGTACAACCTTACCACGGGATATTATATGGTCATGCCTGTAACAGTTGTTCTGTAAGCGACCTCCTGTTCTTGTTGTATGCACCTGTCATGATGGTTGCATTGTTCAGGCCTCCCGCTACTTGTTCTGTAGTCGTCTTTGCTTTTTGCATCTTGCCTTGCTTCAATGGTCTGCTTCCACAAACTTTCAACTAGGCACCCTCCAAGTGCATCATTTCAAATGCACTATTTTACAAGTGTTTTAATAGGATACTCTTAAAATTTACCAAAGTTCGTGAGCAATGTTGTAATCCTTGACGTTAACAAGGATTTTATCAATTACAACCATTTGGATATCTATAATGGCTTTCATGTTCAAGTTATGCCATGCAAGGATAATGAAAAGTGATTGGCTTCTCAATTTCTAAACCATTGTCACATTGCTCAAAAAATAGGATGCCGCAAATTGCAGTCTTCCACAAATCAAAGCTTGTTGCATCAAAATTAACTTCCTTGCATACTCAACACTTTCACCCAAATTGAACTTTGAAATTAAGGCAATTAATTCTTGAAGCTAAACTCTAAAAATCTAAAAAGAATTAAAACAGTTAGAAAACGAGATATTATTTAAAACTAACATCTCATAAACTAGAGGAAAACCTGATATTATTTAATATCTTGGACATAGAGGCGCACATAATGTCGCTCAAACAACTCTATAAGCCCAAAACCACAAGTTTGGTGCACAAATAATGTAAACCTGAACATAAGCAAGTGAGAAAATGTGTTTCCAAACTCAAGAGACGAATCTCGTCACGTAGTTCCCTAGTATGAGATTCACGTAGTTCCCCATTATAATGGAATACATGACCTCGTCCCAACTTCACCAATATCTACATCAATACCATAGGATCGATATCTTCAGGACACAATGACAAATAATGTAGACAATATTATATAGTTACAACAACACCTAGCTTATGTCAGCTTGATCTACCAAGCTTAAGGGAGAAAGCCTGACACTACATTTCCAAACTCAAGAGAGAATCTCGTCATGTAGTTCCCTATTATGATGGAATACATGACCACGTCCCAACTTCACCAATATCTACATCAATCACCATGGGATTGATATCTTCATGACACAACGACAAATAATGTAAACAATATTAGACAATTACAACAATACCTAGCTTATGTCACCTTGATCTACCAAGCTTAAGGGAGAAATCATGATGATGACACCACATTCTGGCACTACAAAATCTAAGCTCTTCTTCTAGTTGATGATATGACATAGTTGAGCTTGAAGGGGCATGTTTAGATATCAAGTTCAACCATATCCCTTGTGTGTGAACATACACTCATTGGGGCACATGTGTTCTAGAGTTTACCCTTGTAATAAAGTATGGGAGATCCCTTGCATTGAATAAAGTGGAGACTTTACGTATCCCTTTCACACTTCCAACACAAAAGGTTGGTTCGAATTTGTATGTGCATCTCACATAAAATGTTCTATGTGAACCAACCCGCTCACTTGCATCTAGTATCATTTGTTGTTTTTACTTGAGTTGATTAATTGTTTATCATCCCCCATTTCTTAATACATTGTTGTTAACTTGTGTATTTTTTTTTTTTCAAAATGACGCTACTTTCCCATTAGTTAGGAAGGATTATTAGAAAGAGACTATACAAGGAGGCTTATACACAAATTGGGGAATCTCCCTTTGATAGAGTTCAAGAAAATGAGACTATGTACATAGCCTTTCAAACTAACTACTTAAAGTAAGTAGATACCTAAAGCTAAAAGCGGTGCCCTTCAGTTTTGGCTAGTACGAGCCAACTTCTGGGGCCTACAACGAAGGGAGGGTGGCAGGAGGGTAGGAAACAACCAACGTGGGGGCTAGTAGTTCCACCTCGGGCCACTTCCTCCTTGCCTCACCATAGGCGTGTTCCGCCATCTCTGCCAAAAGCACAAATGGGCAGTGACCACGTCATTGGAGTGGCTACAAACCTTGTCCAATTGCCCTCGTAGGCAACTGATAAGCGCGAACCATATATCCATGATCACTTCCTCCGAGGGCCGTACCGGATCTTGGAAGACCTTTAGGCAATGTGCTTTCCATACATACCACAGGGTGAAGCTTGCGATCAACATCCAAATTTCCGGGAACCTAGGGGATGCGGATAGCAAGCCTCTCCTCTCTCTCACATAAGCATACACATAATGCCCACACATCCAAAATGTTGTGTATATATGTACTTGATCCTCCATAGAAGTTCTTTACAAAAACATGTAGATGATTAGGGCCTAAAATTACTAAGTTCACTTATGGAGCAATGGCTAGATTTAAGAAAATAATTGGACCATTAATTTCTCCAATCACATGGTCTTTGACAACTTAACAATTGATCTCTAATATGGCATTTGTATGTTGTCATACATATGTGGTGCTTTGGATTTTCCTTTACTCTTTGTACTCAATGCTTTTTTGCACCCAATGAAAATTTTACAAAACAAAATTCCCCAATAACTTCATCTTATTCCCAAAAAATCACCAATGTATTGCTTTGACATTTATTGTCACATCACGTTTCCCATACTTACATGAATCCACTTGTCTTCATATGTATTCAATTGTGCTTTGGTTTATTAACATGCCCTTTTTAAAAGGTAATACAATTTTCTGCCCTTGGGTCGTGGAGATGAAATTATGAAGTCATTTTTCCGAGAGAGAATAGTTATCATATATATATATATATATACAAATATATTGTGGTGTGCATGTCACAATATATATTCTCTCCAAAACCAAGAAAAATATAAAACTAGACCCATTGTTGTAGACTTGAAAACCTGCTTCCTCGCAAGACATAAGCTTTACCACTACACTATTATTCTAACAATTATGCACACACAAAGCCAATGCTCCTTCATGTGATGTTGATCCACTATTATCGTTGCATGTACTATGTTCTCTCCCACTCCGAAGTAAGCTCGTCATCCTATTCCACACTCTCCCCCCATCTTAATAGGTATTGCTAAGCTTATCGTTTAGCACATTCATTTGTTTGCTTACATTTTTATGGATTTGTATAGTAAGCCTACCTCAAACAATCTCTAATGCATGGAATCACACTAAAAACTGGATCAATACCTCTCTCTCTCTCTCTCTCTCTCTCTCTCTCTCTCTCTCTCTCTCTCTCTCTCGCAGACACACACAAACACACACTCTTTAGGGGGAGGGGGGTATAGACTAAATTTAGTTGCGAATACTTCAAGGCAAAATAAAACATAGAAAGGAATAACAATAACAAATATCTATTATTATTATGATTTTGATTATTTTGCCGGGCATCACGTTTACAATGCGATTTACCGATGGTTATACAAGTGGACCTTTGTATTTGCTCATTCGATTATTCGAGAACCATATTCCTCTCATCCTCCACCTTTTTTTTAACCTCACACACTCTTTGGGGGGGGGGGGGGTTCTTTTAAAGATTTTTTTGGAGGGGGGTTTTAACTTTTAACACACTAAAAATTTCTACATCGATGTAGGACAAACCAATCGGGGATTTTATTTTTTGAAACAAACGAAGGAGGAAAAACAACAATGCCGATGGATTAAAAGTAATGGATACGAGAACCAATTGTAGTTGAAAATGTAAGAAATAAAGTGGAATCACAAGCATGACAGCAAACACTAGTAGCAAAAAGAGTAGAGCCTTAACGATGGTAATAGCAAGAATTAAGGTGACATGAGTAATGATTAGGCTAGAAATAGGTACCATTAGGCTTAATATTGGCCATAATTAAACAAGCATGAACTATGTATGATGATTTCGGTTATGGATGGTAATTAAGTTAATTAGAGCTATGAATTAAGTTAAGTTAATTAAGTTATGAATTCGAATTTCGTAGTATATAGTTAGTACATTGATACATATTATGATAAATAATTATATATATATATATATTTGCTTTTATTTCGTAAAGCGGACTTGAGCGTTCTATTCAATCGGCTTAAGTTTTGCAGGTCTCTCCTCCCGTCTCTCTCTCTCTCTCTCTGCATCAGAACTCTCTTTCTCTTCTTCTTTCTTTCTTTCTTTCTTTCGTCTCCGTCGCCATGAGTTGCGACGAGCTCAGCGCGGACTACAGCTGTGCTTATCCAGACAGCTCTGATGTGGTTGAATACTGCGCAGACGACGAAGAGGTCGATTCTCGCTTCAGCCACGATGCAGATGAATCGTCTCACACAGTAAGTCCTCCTCCTGCCTTCTATTCTTTTCCCTTTTCCACGTTTTTGCTCTTTGTTCGTAATCATCATACCTATCTTTTGTTTCTCTTTGCTCGTAATCATCATAACCATCTTCTTTCTTCTTTTCTTTCTGCATCGTCTTGCTCTTTGTAATGGATGCTGGATTGATCCTCCCTTATGATGCATCGTAGCTTGAGATTATTTCTTTCAAGCCTTTTTGATCTCGTAATGCTTGCTGGATCCATCTTTTGTTTGTGTTATATCACGTATTGAGTTCCTTTTCCCTCTTTTGTTGTATTGAAAAACATCCCCTATTTAATTTCTTCTCTTATATCGTAGTACACGTTCATTTTCTCCCCTCTCTTACTGTACTGTATTATGCGTTCCTTCCCTTTCCTTTTTTCTCCTTCTTCCTCTTTTATACTGTATTTCTCAAGATTCTTTCCTTTATCGATCAGGTCATCACAAAGGAGTCACTCCTCTCTGCACAGGTACACTTCCTTTTTAAAATTTCTGAACATGAATCCATCTTAAGTGTACTGTCAAAGTTTGCTAAAACTGAAAAAATAGGTTTGATGGGAAATTGAGGAAAAATCTCTGCTAAAAAGGTAGTATATTGGAGAGTTATTATAAAGGGTTTTGTGGAGCAGGTACTAAGATTTTTGATCAATAAGTGGTCAGACTTGGTTTAAAAAGCTCGAGGAGTAGTTGATTCAAGTGGTCTGCAAAAGTAAACTGTCAATCCTTGCTAGAGACAAGTGTCGGAGATGTAGATTTCAGAATTTTGTCCAAATTACTGTCAAGGTTGTTAAAAAGAGGCCCAAGGGGTAGCTGATCTGGGGATTTTGTTAACATGGTAAAAAATTCTGATTGAAAAGGAGAACCAGGAGTGTAGATTCCAGGAATTTATTTAGTTTTACTGTCAATTCTTTAAGATGGAATTTGAGCAGTAGAGTTGGGACTTTTGTTCAAATATACTGCCAACCTTTGTTAAAAAGAGGCTTGAGGTGTTGTAGAGTTTAGGATTTTGTTCTCTGAATGACCTTTTCTGAGCAGGCGAGTGACATGAAGAAAGTGGCGGATATGCTTGGCATAAAGCAGCAGCATGCCCGGACTTTACTTATCCACGAGCGGTGGGATGTGGAAAGACTTTGTGGAAACTTTGCAGAGAAAGGCAAAGAAAGGCTGTTTTCAGAAGCTGGCCTTCCATTGCATGCTTCCTCGATCTGTGCTTGTAGTAGCAGAGACCCCATACGCTTGGCTCATCCTTTCACTTGTGAGATATGCTTTGATGAGGTTTTGCCACAGGCTGTAAGCACGATGGACTGTGGACACTCATTCTGCAATGATTGTAAGAGACTTGTTTTCCCATTTGCATTGTTGTATTTTATGCATTGTCGTAAATTGTCTTTGCAAGGACCTAGATCTTTCATTTATGCCCTTTTTTCTGATTCTGCAAAATATCTGTGCAGGAATGTGGGGAACCATTGTATAATACCATGTTCTCTGATTATGCATGCTATCTTTGCGAGGATCCTAGAACTTTCATCTATGAATTTCATCGTTTCATTCAGGCGTTCTTCTGTCTTATTGTGTAAATTGGTCGTGTAAGGATGTAGGAACTCATTATACCATGTCATATTGTCTGATTGTGTAAATTTGTGTTTGCAATGACCGGGAGATCTCCAAGCTTGTCTGGTTGTGAACATTGTTTTTGCAAGTACCTAGGGTATTGTATATCAAAATGTGTTTATTTGCACAAATATCTTGGCAAGAATCTTGGGATTATATTCATGGCTTTCAAGCTTCCATAGTTTATTCATGTCTTTGTTTGATTGTGCAAATTATCCTTATAAGGATCGAAGAAATCATTATATGATCAATGGCGATGTCCTATCATCTTATTGGTGCGAAATATCTTTGCTAGGATGTCAGTGATCATTACATGATGCCATATAAGATTTTACAAAATTGTTTCACGAGGACCTAGAGCTGGTTTTGTACTGTGTCATTCATGCCATGTTCTATGATTGTGCAAGTTTCCTTTGCAACGGAGCTAGGTAATCTTTTTATTATTTCTTGTTATGTGATTGTGCAAAAAGTGCCTTTTCAAGGATTTGAGTCATTTTTTGAAATGGATGATAAGAATCATTATACCATGTTTTCTTGTACAAATTGTCTTTTTATCGACCAAGGGAATCATTATCTCATGCCATGTCTTAATTCGCTCAAATTCATAATGTTTTTTTATGGTCTCCTTTTTATAGGTTGGACTCAGCATTTCCTTGTAAAGATCCGTGAAGGCCAAAGTCGCCGTATCAGGTGCATGGCACATAAATGCGATGCAATTTGCGATGAAGATGTTGTTAGAAATCTTGTTTGCTTGAAGGATCCAGAGGCCGCCCAAAAATTTGAGAGGTTTCTCCTTGAATCATATATAGAGGACAATAGCAAGGTGAAATGGTGTCCGAGTATCCCACATTGTGGAAATGCTATCCGGGTGGAAGGGGATCCATATTGTGAAGTCGAATGCATTTGCAACAAGCAATTTTGTTTCAATTGCACAGCAGATGCGCATTCTCCATGCTCTTGTGTGATGTGGCAATTGTGGGATAAAAAGTGCAAGGATGAGTCGGAAACTGTAAATTGGCTGACAGTTAATACGAAACCATGTCCAAAGTGTCACAAACCGGTGGAGAAAAATGGTGGATGCAATTTGGTTGGCTGCATTTGTGGACAAGCTTTTTGGTAAGCACTGCTAATTTTCTTACAGCACTACATTTGGATGTAATCCTAAAAACTTTTAATGATAGCAGCACTTCATTTGAATGTAATCCAAAAAACTTCGATGGACTACTTTAGTCTAATGAGTAATGGATTTCCCAGAATGATTTTTAACTAGATTTCATTTGGAAACCAGCTGGCTGTGTGGAGCAGCAACAGGAAGAGAGCATAATTGGACCAGTATTGAGGGTCATAGTTGTGGTCGTTATAAAGAAGATAGAGAAAAAGAAGCTGCTAGAGCTGAGAGAGACTTGAAGCGTTACATGCATTATCACTTGAGATGGCAAGCACATATGGAGTCGTTGAAACTTGAAGCCAAACAAAGAGAAACTGTGCAGGACAAAATTGCCAAACTCGAAGCGAGTGAATCACTGGTGAAGGACTATAGCTGGCTTACAACAGGTTTGCAGAGGCTTTTCCGTGCACGCAAGGCTCTTTCTTTCTCATATGTTTTTGCTTTCTTCATGTTTGGCAATGATTTATTCAAGGATGAGATCACACCAGAACAGAATGAAATTTACCAGAATTTATTTGAGGATCAACAACAGCAACTTGAAGGAACAATTGAGAGGCTTTCAAAAGCTATTGAAACACCATTTGAATTTAATGTTGATGACAGTCGGCTTGCAGAAGTGAGGCTACATATAATTAATTTAAGCACACTTACGGATACTCTGTGCAGGAAAATGTAAGCTTCATAAATCAATTTTGGTAACTGCTGAAACACGCCATTCTCATGATAAATGAAAAGATTAGCATGATTGCTGCAGGTATGAATGCATAGAGATTGATCTATTAGGGAAGCTGCAATTGGCAACCCATCACATTTCAAAGTATGTTTCCAGTGGTGCTGTGAAAGCTTTAGAGATCTCCAAGCCTGATAATAGCACAATATCCATGTCAATCTTGACAGGTTCGCCTATACATTTTAATACAGCATGTAAACTTTGTTGTTTGTGTCTATGGTCAAAATGAAGAAATTTCACATGTAAGCTTATATGGGCATGCCATCTTGCCTTGCAGTCACTCAAGCTTTTTCAAGAGGGGGTATGTCACTGGGTGATATTTTGTTTTTTATGGTGCTACTTATTTTATTTGCCTTGTGCACCCATAACTCTTGGAATTGTGCAATACTATATTGCGGAGCTGGATCCTGAGATTGGAGTTACCTCTAGGTTTTGACTTGTGTGCCTCTGTTCATGAAGTCATAGCTTATAATGTCCCTTCGGGTCAGGTCAGGTGTAAAGCTATTTAAAAGCTATAATTGAGCAGGGTAAGATTTTTCTTTTGAAGGGGTGACGTTTTTCATGAGCAAGTCCTGCCTTGCCTTAGGCTTGCACACCCATAACTCTTGGAATTGTGCAATACTATAATGCGGAACTGGACCCCTAGATTGGAGTTACCATTAGGTTTTGACTTGTGCTTTTGGTTGTGAAGTTGTAGTTTATAATGTACCTTCAGGTCAGGTCGGGTGTAAAGCCATTTAAAAGCTATATTGAGTGGTGTAAGATATTTCTTTTGAAGGGGTGACACTTGGCATCATAAGCAAGTATTGCCTTGCCTTATTCAAACAAGCGTCTTTTGTGATGTAGAGCTCAAAATCTACCTTTAGAGCTTACAGGGAGACATTTTAGAATGATCAAATCAGCATGTTGCTTACCTAATTTTCCCTCTTTTCTATTGTGCATTTGGGTTTCAAGTGCCATGAAGCTCTGCTTTTTGGTTTTCGTTGCTTGAATTGGCTTAAACCAGTGGCTCTGTTTTTAGGATTTGGGCTCTATCTTAGTGTATCCTGGCCGTTCTTTATCAATAGAGACATGGAAAGAGATGATAGTCTTTGGTACCAAGATAGTGTCATCTTCCTTGCTGAAGATGAATGTAACTTTATAGACATTAAAATTTAGTCTTAGTGAGTCCAAAATTTTAAGAAAAATCTACTTTGTTTGAGAAGATCTCTTAAATACTGGACTTAACCTAAATTGGTGGTTCGATTGGGGTTTTACCACTCCCTTTGGAAGTTCTAAAGTTTCTTTATGTCATCCTCTGAAGTATGCATTGTTGAATAACAGAGATGACAATGGTAGTAATAGATGAGACATATAACACACGACATAAAAATAATCATTGCAATAAACTAAAAGGAAAGGTTACAGCTATGAGCAGCTGGAAAGAGTGTAAGAAGACTTGCCTTGCGAGTATGTTGAAGAAAACAGGTCCAAGTGGGCATGCAAATGAGAAACAATAAATGGCTGAAAGTGGGATGATAGAACAGACAGTGGGTTCCAAGTGAGCAGTGAACAGCTATTTATATAGGCATCAATTACAGTAGTTAGCTGGTTGTAGACCTCCATTAAGAGGGTATAGTCTCTCAACTAGGTCCCTGGAACAGAGGAAATTAATTCAGCGAGTCATAGGGGAAGGAAACCTGTGACACAAAATCCCCTCCCCGGCAACTATGTGTCCACTGAAATGGGGATGAAGAGATGGCATGTTGGAATGGTCTGATGAGTGTGGATCAGGGATCAGAATTTCTTTTAATGATTTTTTGCCCTTAATATTAAATCCCACTTTTTTAGTGTTCAGTTTATTGGATGTTATTATCAATAAAATTTACGTTTAAAAACGATCAAATTTGGCTAAGATCCATTTTATCAATGTTCAGTTTGTTATGTTTATTAATAATAAACTTTTAACTTTTCTAATGTTATATTTATGCGGAATATGGTTTCTTCCTCCCATCCCTGAGATGTCCCTGTGGATATGATATCTTTGTCCTAGTCACCCGTTCCCTGTCCTCATGACATGCTTGTCCCAGGAATCTGTCCCCTGTCCCACAAACTTTGAATTGTTGTAGACTGTTTTAAACAATGAATAATGTAACGTGAATGCCTAATAAGCTACTTCTCTAGTCATTATCAACAGATAAAAGCCATTATCTCCCGCCATCGTAGGCGCTTCCCTCGTGTTGGAGATATTTCCATTCTGGATCGACCTATGCTAGAGATCCTTCGAAGACAAAAGCTACAATATACCTAACTTGAGAATCTCACATGTGCCAAAAACCAGATTCCCTCGTTTCTTTTCTTTTCCTCGTATTTACTTTTATATTTACTGTGTAATATTTATTTTATTTTGATTTGTTCTCAAAGAAGAGACAACACTTAAGATGTAATCTCTTATTTGGTCTTATAGGCCATTTTGGCCTCTTAAAAGACGTTAATATATCTTTCTTTCTTTCTTTCTAGCAATTAACTTCTAGGCTGTGTATGTCCCTACGGATGACAGTTACAACTTATCTTTTCCATGAGACAGACAATGGTTTTATTTGGATGATGGTTCAGTCATCTCTGCCATCACAATCTACAACTTGCTTCCTTATCTTTGTGAAGACCACAGTCACTGGGGGACAGAGAATTATGTAGAAATCCAATGTGTCTGAAACTCATATGATGTGTTTGGCACGTTTTTGTGGGTTACAGGTGCAATGGCTGTCCTCCAGGCCAAAGCTTCATCTGCTTCTGCGAGCTTTCTCTAAGGTTGGTCCATTCCCTGCCTTGATTACTCTCTAGGCTGATGACATGTCCACGTCTGGGAGCTCTCTTTGGGTGACTTCCTTTGAGAGATGTGTCAGGATCTCATTCTCTGGAGCTGCTCCTTTCTTGGCTTCTGTTAGTTAACACATCCAAATGTACATTCTCAAATTTATCCAAGCCAGTTCCTCGGCCCCATTGCATCTGCCAAGTTACCAATGAAGTACAATGACTCCATCAATAGTTTGTCCACCCAGTGTTCCATGTCTATCTGTTGGAACCCTACCTGGTGAATTCTTTTTGGGACCAAATATCTCTACCTTGACTAATCAAGATTGATGAACATCTCTGAAGTTCAATATAATTTGGGCTCCAATTTCCTGGTGTCACCTTTACTATTTACTGATTGGGAGTGCTACTCCTCTAGCGACCATACTTGGAAAGCTGCAGAGAAATTTTCCAATGTTTCTGAAAAAGTTGTATACCTTCATCACCGCTATCTGAAGAAACCTAGCCTGAGTACTCCAGCTCTGCACCAAGCATTATTTCACAGTCATCGTCACTGGGGGATAGTGTCACAACCATATGGGTATTATAGTCATATGTATAAAGATGTAATAGGAAGTTGCATGAAACAGAGTTCAAACTTGCAACTTTCTAGTTGCAACATATACTCCATTGCGAGGTTGACTACCAATACTTCTTGAAGGTATAAGACATCATCTTACATCCTTTCAGATCATATCTATCTAGCTGTTTCCGAAACTCCAGGTTATTGGTCCAGCAGCTTTCACTCTTCCCAATTACCTAAATTGGGTTACTTTTAAACCGTTGCATTTATATTTGTACTGATTGATGTGTAGTATGAGGTCTGATATAGAAGATGTGTCCCTCAAAGGAGTGAATTAATCCTGGAACCGATGGTCGATCTCACACACTAAGCATTGTGTGTCCAGATGAACAGTTATAGAGAATTATTTCAAAAGAAATTTTTGAAAAGAGCCATACATCTTCTCACACTGGATCCCTTTATAATGCCACGACCTAGACCATAGGATACAAGCATTGGGCAATGGTATATTTACCATGGCATGCCTTAGCACCAAAGTTTAAATTTGATGAACTTGAGATAATTCCTGATATTGAGGATATTGCTTATCTTATTGAAATAGTGAATGCAGAAAATATTTGAGTCAAAAAAATACCGAAACAGAAATAAAGATGTAGTGTATCTTTAAGGGAATTCTGTTGTGTAGGAAATTGCTGCATATGCCTATCTTGCAGAAATTTAGTAGAACTATTTTAACAACTATATTTGAAACATTTGTTGTAATTGTTTATCCATTCCTTAAAAGTGAGGGATTCTTGGCATAAATGGAATAGCTTTGCAGTTCTTCTAAGTTCTTCTCCTGAGAGTTGATTTTATTTATTTAGAATTGCCCTTCCGATTAATTAGAAGTTCTTCCCCTGTGGGTTGATTTTATTTATTTAGAATCACCATTTGATTATTTAGAAGTCGATGGCTAAAGTATTTTGGTTTTCTGCCTCTGCCCACATAGGCAAATCAAGGGGTGATGTTGAACAATTAGTTTCACATGTGGACAATCTACATCCACTTCTTGCTCACAGGTCATTGTGCACGGCAGACACCACAATTGTGGTCTACCGAGGCTTTCAGAGATTAAGTTCCTGCACATGTTAGGAAATAAAGTTGTCAGTAAAGCCCTTCTCAAACAAAGAGCTCTTTTAGATCTCCACTTATATTAGGATTGTGTTTTCTATGCTGTACAACTTCAAAATACGCTTCGGCTGCAAACCATCTTACACATAATAAATATGGTTCAAATTAATGCCATATTTATTTTTCGAAGATATTTTGTTTGTAGTATTTATTTTTTGAAATTTATGTTGCCAAGCAAATCATACTGTAGGTTCATGCATGGGGAGGGGTTAGGGCACTGCTCTGCCTAACTATGCATCTGACAATGACAAGCAGTAGTAGTCACTGTTTATCCTCTCCCTATCCTGTATTAGTGCTGGTATCCATCACAATAGTGTAAGCTGGCAGTGCACATGCCAATTGATGAAGCATTGACCTCATTCATCATGATATACCATTTATACACATGACATCATTTTCTTCTTTTATCTTATTATATTTTACACTGGAAACACACACACACACACAAACAAACATTTATGTGTGTATATATATCTATAATGTCTACATCAATCATAAATTAGTCATATATACAATACCTGTACAAATATGATAGTTAGATTACGGCAATGCAGCCATTTGCCATACACTGCTATCAACACCAATCTACCCCCACCCCCACATACAAAAAGTATATTATACAGAAATGAATTTCTCATCATTTCCTACTTTGTATTGTAAATAGGTTGACTCATGCTGATACCACACTTGCATCCTCAACTTTAATAACGTACAGGATGACATGTACATTACAAACATATGGATTCTAGGCTCATCTTAATTAATGACTTACACTTGAAGTGACAATATAATAACTTAATTATCCTCAAATTGGAGTGTCTCAGTGTAACTCTAAAAACACTTTTGCTACATGATTAGAAAATGAAAGGAAATGA
Source organism: Azolla caroliniana (assembly GCF_043228905.1). Lineage (NCBI taxonomy): Eukaryota > Viridiplantae > Streptophyta > Polypodiopsida > Salviniales > Salviniaceae > Azolla > Azolla caroliniana. The sequence goes on from NW_028230439.1 coordinate 350,243, forward strand.
ATACATCGATTGATATTTTAGCTGGACTGTAGATCAAGGAAAATGCATATATGTGATGCTGATTGGCATTCATTTCACATGCTTATTTTAATGTGACAGGCACTGAAATAACTGAAGAAGAAAAAATGATGCGACAACAGTTGGCTGAGAAAGACATGCAGAAGGATCAACTGTCAGCTTCCTTTGTATTACAGCAGCGGCACGACTCTGTCCAGAGAGCTGGTAAATCTGTATCTGGACGAAAGAGGCCATGGTGTGATATAGATCTTAATTTGCCAGTAGAGGATTGGACAACTTCATCGGATGGTTCAAGTGGGGGAGATGTCTCTGAAGACTAATCAGTGATTATCACATGGCAGTTATCTTCTTTACAAAAGCTTTTTCACGAAATCATGTGCTGAGTTTACAGAAATGGACTGATATTCCAGGACATAAAAGTGGTCAAAAACAAGAATATTGTGCAAAGCTGGGAGGATATATTTGCAGAAACAATTCGAGCCAGGGAAGAATCATATCCCCCTCTTCCTCCCCCCCTCCCCCAAATTTCAAGTGGTGTACATTCTTCTGGAAATTGTTGCTTTCGTCACAACATTTGGTCATCATCGTCCTTATAATACTGCTCAGGTCTGTGGTGGAGTTTCCAGAGGTTTTAAAGGTTGTGTGTCAAAAGCCCAAGGCTTTATATATATGTGCCTACGGTGGTTTGACTGGTCAAATATATGCCAAAAAAGTTCAGTTCATGTCCAGCTATAAATGTAACTCTGTAACCATTTTTCGGTTAATAAAACAAGGCTTAAGATGCCGGACATGTTCTGTTTACTTCCTAAAGCTGTGCAGTTACAATTATGAAAAAGGAAAACAACATTGTTCAGTATACACTATTGGTGATCATAATCTGACGCAGCTGTCTCTGCTTGAGAACCAAAGTTTCGACCAGTATAGAGTACTGCTGCTTGTTTTATGATTTTTGCATTACATTCAACCAATATATGAAATGTTTGTGAATATCTGGTATGACATCTTTTTTGTTGCCAACATTAAATTTGTTTTTAGTCAGACCATTCATCAATTCATGAGTCGCTTGCTGGTGAAACATGTGATCTATTTACTAAGGCAATGAATTGTGTAATGAAAACATGCCAAACAAGTCGCCCCTTATATTGTTCACAAATTAAAGTGTTTTCTGAATGTTTTGTGAATAATAAGAGATTATGTTCTCAGAGTATAGTCTTTGTGGTGAAGACTTTTTTGGTGCATGTGTTGTAGAATTCTCTTGCTTATGATTTTCTGATGCTGTATATACAAGCCCTTGATTAAGAGTAAAGTACCTTAGGAGTTGCTGAATTTGTGCCCTTGCTGTATAATTAATTCCACAAGTGGTTTTGTTTTTGTGGACATAACAATAGCTACCTATTGGAGTGAACAATATTGATGCCAAAATCTCAAATTGTTTCCAAATTGTTTCCTATGTAATAATAATAAACATCAAGGGATGGCAGCACAAAAAGTCATCATGTGTGCCGATCCAACACCCCACCTATGTAATCACCAATGTAACTTCAACATAGATTACCATTGATTTGTTACTAATAGGTAATTAGTTGTTGAACGTAGCTACTATGAAATTTACATTTTTGTAAAGAGGTTCAATAAAATGTTAAATTGATCATGGAAGCCTCAAAAACCTTTACCTAATGCTAGGATTGCCAAGTTGCATGTGAGCACTTCGTAAGTGCATGCACACTTCTTATGCATTCATATTGTCCTTTACCTTGCCTCCACAATTGCTTCGGTTGTCAAGCTTGTTGCAAATAGGGATATTTTTGGGAAAGGCTGATTAGGGTAAACAAGTGTGTACCCCTCCAAGTCCAAGTAAATAGAGGAAATGGTTAGGACTTGGAGAGGGTTTGTTGGTCATTTGAGAGTGCAAAGAGGCTTCTATATTTGAGACTTCTGGTTGTGATCTTGCCAATGTTTGTCGTTTATGTTGAGTTGTAGAATTTTGTGTAGTTTGTTTGCAACAAGTGTATGTGTCGACCATCTCAAAGTGGTATTAAAACTTTGACAGTTCATCTATAACCACTTAAGGAATAGCCTTTGGAAGATCCAAAGAGCTTACAAGGAAGTTGAGCTGGTACAAACAAAAGAAAGGAGGAAGAAGAATCAAAGGAAAGGGGGAGTTTTTGCACCAAGCTTCCATATCATTTAAAGATTCTGTTATGAATATGTAGATGGCCACAACCAGTCAGCCCGTGTAAATGAGAGACACAAGAACCAAGACAATCAAGAAATAGTAGACAAGAACAAAGTATAGAGACACATAATTTTAACGTGGAAAACCCTGAAAGGGAAAAACCACGAGAGTCCACAAACTCTAAACAAATCACTATGGTAAGAGGAATACACAGGAAACTCTAAGGCAACAACCTTGAGCTCCTCTTTGTCTGGCGATGGCTACAGAGTTACAACTCTCCCTCTCTCTCTCTCTCTCCTATACACTAGTTACACTCGTTAATACACTAGTTCTAAAAAATGCACACACACCTTACTAAATGATTTGCCCTAGGTGTATTTATACTAATACACACTATGGGCTATTTACAAATATGACCCAGTCAACTTTGGCCGATTCGGCTATTAGCCGAGTCGGTTATCGGTCGATTATTAGTCAGTCGATTTTTCGGCCTCGATTGATTTAGCTATCGATTGATTCAGCTGGCTATTATCCGACTCTTCAATTGATTGGCTTCAGGCCGATCCGTTCGGTTCTCCATCCTATCCGACTTGTCTTCTCCCAATCCGGAGGGACCAGTTTTCCCAACAAACTCCCCCTTCACTCCGAGATGGGGTAGTTCACCAGTCCGACTCTTTGTCGGCACACGCTCAGCCTCTCTGCAAACTGCACCTTCGTCAACATATTCGATCTGTTGTTGTTAGTGTGGATCTTTACTAGAGCAAAATCCATTTCTTCTACCCTCTCCCTAAGCCAATGGTATCTCCTCTGGATGTCCTTAGACTTGGAGTGGTAGGCGACATTATTTGCAAGGTGGATGGTACTTTGATTGTCGCAGTAGAGTCGGAATTCCTCTTGCCGAATTCCCAACTCTCTGATAAATTCCTTCATCCAAATTATCTCCTTCCCGGCTTCTACAGGAGCCACGTACTCCGCTTCTGTGGTCGACAACACCACAACCTTCTACAACCTTGATTGTCACGAGATGGCTCCCCCTGCACATGTCATTACATACCCTGATGTGGACCAATTGGTACCCATATCAATTGATATGTCTGAGTCAATAGGGTTTAGGGGTTACCTAAGCCGAATCAAAGACACACTCAAGGTGCCTCTCAGGTACCGAAGAATCCTCTTTACTACAACCCAATGTTCTCTTCCTAGATTGCTCATATACTAGCTCATGACTCCGACTGCGTATCCGATATTCGTCCTTGTACCTACCATCACGTATATCAGGCTTTTGACTGTTGAGGCATAGGGGACCTTACTCATCTCAGCCTTCTCCGTCTTCGTCTTTGGACATTGTCTTCCAAACAACTTGCTACTAGTCGGTAGTGTCGAACAGACTGGTTTCACGTTCTGCATGCTCAATCTCTAGAGCACCTTTGTCACATACTTCTCTTGTGATAGCCACAACAACCTCTTTATCCTGTCCCGGACAATGTGCATTCCCATGATTTACTTTGCCAGACCCATATCCTTCATTGCAAAAGACCAACTCAAGGCCATTTTCAGGATTTCAATTTTTCTCAGGTCTTGTCCGACAATCAACATGTCATCCACGTACAATAGGAGGATGAGGAAATCTCCTCCATCGTGCTTCTTCACAAATACGCAATGGTCGGCCTACATCTTGTGCTACCCTTGATCAGCCATGAAGGATTCGAACTTCCGGTACCATTGCCGGGGCGCCTACTTCAATATGTAAAGTCTCTTCTTCAAACAACATACTAGGTTCTCCTTTCCCTTCTCGACGAATCCCTTTGGTTGTTGCAGATAAATTTCTTCTTTGAGGTCTCCATCCAGAAAGGCCGTCTTGACATCCAATTGCTCCACTTTGAGGTGCATGCTAGCCGCTATGCTTAGCACTGTTTGGATGGATGTCATCTTCACCACCAGGGAAAAAATTTCGGCGTAATCCACAGTGCACATCCATCTTCTGCTGAAAGCCTTTCACCACGATTTGGGCTTTGTATCTAGGTAGATTCCTACCTTCTCTTGGTTTCAGCTTGTACACCCACTTGTTTCAGAGAGCCCTCTTTCCTTTCGGCAACTATGGTTCTCATGCATGGAATTCCTCTCATCCTGCATGGCACTCAACCACTCTTGGCTACAGGTATCTTTCTTTGCTTTCTCGAAGCTTCCCGACTCCCCCTTATCTTTTAGCAGTACATATTCTCTATCCGGAAATCTCTAGGAAAGGCCTTCTCTCCCTTGGAGGGTATCTCTTGCCTCCATTTGAAGTAGTCAGCTCCGGTTCAACCTCTTCAGTCGGCTCTTCATCCGAATCGGATTCAGGTCCATGTTTAGTCAATGGTCTTCTTCTGACCGGCTCTCCTTGTGTGCCTATCAGAAATCTTGTATTGGCCGACTCCCAATGCTCCTGAGTTGGCTTTTGACTTTGCCAACTATCTACTCGACCGACTAGTTTGTATCCGGCTTCGGTCAAATCGACTTGGGTCTGGTTCGGCCGACCAAGAACTCGACTCAAATTGGCCAAGATGGATTTGGCTGTGGTAGTTGAGCCACTCTACTGGTTGCTGAAGGAGGGTTGGAAGTTCGAATGGGACGCAGAGCACATAGAGATGGTCGGAAACTCCGGTTTACGAAACGGTGGATACGAGTCTGACTAGAATCAGGTGGGTAGTTAATAAAGAAGGCGAGGACGGCACACGGTTCCCCATCCGGTTCGGCGCGAAGGTGCTGAGCGAGCGTCAACAAAGATACGCCCAGGTTAAATGCAAATTCTGGGGTATCCGGCTTCGGTCAAATCGACTTGGGTCTGGTTCGGCCGACCAAGAACTCGACTCAAATTGGCCAAGATGGATTTGGCTGTGGTAGTTGAGCCACTCTACTGGTTGCTGAAGGAGGGTTGGAAGTTCGAATGGGACGCAGAGCACATAGAGATGGTCGGAAACTCCGGTTTACGAAACGGTGGATACGAGTCTGACTAGAATCAGGTGGGTAGTTAATAAAGAAGGCGAGGACGGCACACGGTTCCCCATCCGGTTCGGCGCGAAGGTGCTGAGCGAGCGTCAACAAAGATACGCCCAGGTTAAATGCAAATTCTGGGGTATCATTTCAGTGGTCAAGGCCGATAAAGTCTACTTGATTGGGATGGAAGTAATAATTGAGACAGACTGCCATCTTTGGAAAGGACACACCATGGCTGATATGCTCTCAAGAGCACGGTTCGAGAACGAGGACGGTATGGTGTTGAAAAACGAAGAGGTCGGCGTGGACTTCTTCGAGTCGGCTCGAATGTCGAGGAACAAGTGGAGCACTCCGGCCCTGAATGAGTTCAACGAGGACGGCTACGATGGGGAGTGGCTTCTGATCGGAAGATTCCTGAGCACGATGACGATGGACACATTGTGGATGAAAGAAGAACCGAGTCGACTCTGGAAGAAAGCTTACAAATTCATCGTACGTGGTGGGAAAATCTGCCAGCATCCGAAGAAGCGGAACAACGCGCCACTTCGGATGGTGACGTGGGAAGAAGACCAATCGATGTTGATGATGGAGTTCCATGAGAGTCCTTGGTCCGGACATCAAGGGACGTGGGCCACGTTCGAGAAGCTGAAAGAGAAGTACTAGTGCCTAGGAATGTATAAGGACGTGCGCCACTTTGTGTCGATGTGCGAAAGTTGCCAGATGCACTCAAGTGGATCCGACACCACGACGAGCTGCACACGACTTACCTGCCAACCATACACTTCAAGTGGATGGTCAACTTGGTGACGATGCCAATGGGAGTAAGGCAGATGCGATACCTAGTGCTAGTAAGGGAAGATCTGAAGAACCAAGTGGAAGGCCGAGCATTGATGAACAAGACAACCGCGGTCGTATGCAAGGTCCTAATAGGATGTTGTCTGCCGATACAGGTCTGTGGGTAAGATTGTGACCGACCGAGGGTAGTTGGATGCACAGGAAGCTGAGGAGTGGTTTGACCGATTGGGCGTAAAGCTTTCCCTCACCACGGTGTACAATCTGGAGGCGAATGGGAAAGTCGAGGGTGGACATGGGCCAATAGTGAAAGCATTGGTGCGAGCGTGCGACGAACGAGTCGGGAACTAGCTGAGACTACTTCCCTATGCGCTTTGGGCTTACCGAACTACGCACAGTTCGGTGACTGGATACATGCCAGTTGAGCTTATGTTCGGACAGAAACCGATCATGCCGGTGGAAAGGACGATCTATTCATGGTTGACAGTCAACTGGTCCGCAGAGATGAGCCGAGAGTGTTGCAGACAAAGTCGTCTGTGCGGAAGATCAAGAAGCATTCGATTGCTGTTGAGTACCTGCGTATGACAGTTTGTAGGTCGTTGCACAGAGAGAGAGAGAGAGAGAGACAGAGAGGCACAAAAGACTTTCTCTTATTCCATAAAGCAATAATACAACACCCAACCTTACAAAGAGGTTACAAGGTCACTATATATAGTGACCGACTTAGGGCAACTACCCTTTATGCTAATTACATAAATGGCCAAAACGGGATAGTGTGAATACGTCCATTATACACATGTATTCGACACTCCCCCGTAATGGGCGTATACATGGGTTATCTAAGATTACAGGTATAGACTTAGGTTCTCGGACATATCAGCTTTGTTCGGATCGGCAGGGTCCGAAGGCAGAAGACCGAACTGGTCGGGTCGGAACAGTTGAAGCCGATCATTAAGGAACTGATGTCGGTTGTCGGGAACCATCCTGCTCTGTGTCCGGCTCTAACCGGACTGGTTTGTCGTTACGCCCATCTGATGCCGAAGAGACCGAAAACGGTCTGCCGAAAGACACTTGGTCATTCCATCTGCGACATTGTCGGTTGTGGATATTTTCTCTAGACCGATTTTCCCTGAAATGACGCAGTCCCGAACGAAGTGATATCGAACGTCGATATGTTTGGAGGCGTTGTGGTGAACCGGATTTTTCGACAAGGCAACAGCACCTTGACTGTCGCTGTAGACAACTGGAGCCGAGTCATGGTCGACTTGTCGAAACGTGTGCGCCAGCCGACCGAGCCACAAAGCTTCTTTTGCTGCGTCGGACGCAGCTACATATTCTGCTTCGGTCGTTGAGGTCGCTGTGCACTCCTGAAGTTTCGACTTCCACGAGATTGCTCCATTGCCGAATTTGAAGCAGTATCCGGTTGTTGATTTCCGACTGTCTATACAGCCGGCGAAGTCCGAGTCGGTGTAACCGACTACGCCTGAGGTTCGGTTCGGACCGAAAAGAATGCCGTGGTCTTTTGTGCCAGCCAGATATCTGAACACATGCTTGACTGCGTTCCAATGCGATCGGCCAGGATTGTGCATAAATCTGCTAACGACTCCTACGGCGTGAGAAATATCAGGCCGTGTCGCGACCATCAGGTACATAAGGGAGCCGACTGCCGGTGCATACGGTACCGACTTCATATCTTCCCCCTCCGGACCGGATGTCGGGCAGTCTCGCTGAGAGAGCCGAAGATTCATGGGGAGCGGGGTTGAAGCAGATTTGGCTGATTGCATGTTGAAGCGTTCTAAGACACGTCGGGTATAGTCGGTCTGAGACAAAAAAAGATGTTGTTTATCGCGATGCCGACTAATCTTCATGCCAAGGATGTGTCGTGCCGGACCGAGGTCCTTCATGGCAAACTTCAACCGCAGTTGCCGAATGAGATCGGCAAGTTCGCCCGCGTGGCGTCCAGAAATTAGCATGTCGTCCACGTAAATGATGAGGAAGATGGGTGATCCATCTTGAGCTGTGTTGGTAAAGAGACAATGGTCCTCATCGCTTTTTGAGAAGCCGATCGATTGGATGAAGTCGTCGAACTTCTTGTACCATTGTCGCGGTGCCTGTTTGAGGCCGTATAGACTCTTCCTGAGTCGGCAGACTAGATGTGCTTGGCCAGTTGCCACGAAGCCTTTTGGCTGCTCCATATAAATTTCCTCTTCAAGATCACCATGGAGGAATGCTGTTTTGACATCTAGCTGAATCAGCTCCAAGTTGTCGGCTGCCACTACGCCGAGTAGAAAACGAAGGGTTGTCATTTTCACCACTGGTGAAAAAATCTCGTCGAAGTCGACGCCATATTCTTGTCGGAAGCCCTTCGCAACTAATCTGGCCTTGTACTTTGGGGTGGTCGAATCAGACGTCTCTTTTAGTCGATAAACCCACTTGCAAGGAAGAGCACGTCGGTTCCTAGGTAATTCAACCAGATCCCAAGTCTTGTTTGCCCGAATGGAGTGCATTTCCGACTCCATCGCCAGATGCCAGGTGGCGGAATCGACAGATGTCGATGCTTCTTCGTAAGACGTCGGTTCGCCGGCGTCGGTGAAGAAAATTCCAGGAGAATACCTCTCCGGAGGTTGCGATAGTCTCTCGGATCGGCGAGGTAAGATTGGACTGGTCGCATCGGGTATCAAGGTCGGATGGTCCGAAAGCGGATTGTTCTGCTGTGCCGAGTCGGGGTTGTCCGAGTCGGTAGTGTAAGGTTCAGCTACCCGTGAAGCTGACCGTGTGTTGAGAGCGGGGCCTTCTTGAAGGGTCGGCACATCGGAAAATGTCACCCTTCGGACTTCGATCGGTTTTTCGACTGATGGATTCATAGCCGACTCGTTGAACACAACGTCCGAACTTCGAACGATTTGTCTGCGTTCGGGGTCCCAGAGTCGGTATCCCATTTCGCCGTCGGATCCATATCCAAGGAAAATGCATTTCCTGGACCGAGGTGCAAGTTTTCGGCGATCATCTTTCGGAATAAGGGCGTACGCCTCGCATCCGAAGATCCTCAGCTTGTCGTAATTCGGCTTACTGCCGATCCATAGTTCGTGAGGAATTTGAAGTCCTAGAGGTCTACTTGGCGACATATTGATTATGTGTACTGCCGTGAGTAGAGCCTCTGCCCAGAAGCCATCCGACAGTCCGGAGTGTTGGAGCATGGAAACTGTCCGTTCTTGGATTGTCCGATTCATGCGTTCGGCAATCCCGTTTTGCTCCGGACTGTGTGGTGCCGTAAATTCACGGCGGATCCCGCGTTGTCGGCAGAATTTGACGAATTCTTCGGATTTAAACTCTCCCCCATTATCTGTCCGAAAGCATTTCAGCTTTCGGTCGGTTTGATTTTCTACCATAGCGAGCCAATCGGTGAAGATCGAGAAGACCCGATCTTTGGTGCGAATTGGATAAGCCCACACCTTTCGAGTCGAATCGTCAATAAAAGTGACGAAGTAAGAGTCACCGCCGAGAGACTGATGCGGCATTGGGCCACAGACGTCCGAGTGGACCAAATCAAGAGGTCTCGTTTCTCTTGGTGCTGATGTCGGGTGTGATGCGGCTGCTTGTTTGCCATACTGGCAATGCTCGCAGAATTGATGGTCCGAGAAGGAGAGTTTGGGGATGTATCCGGCTCTAGATAGGTGCGTGATGCCGGCCTTGCTGAGGTGTCCTAATCTTCGGTGCCATAGTGATGACACAGGAATATCCACCAAAAACAGGTTACCCTCTCTGAGCGTAACATGTAACGGATACAGGGAGTGTATCTTGGGTCCTCTAGCAAGCAGGAGGTTCCCCCTGTGGAGTGTCCACCCTCCCGAAGAAAAACCGGCACGAATGCCGTCTTCATCTAGTTGTCCGACTGAGATCAATGGCCTTGAGAGCTCGGGTACATGTCGGACATTGTGGAGTACAAGTGTAGAGCCACCTGCAAGGTTGAGCTCTACTGTGCCGATTCCGATGATGTCACAGTGTTGTGAGTTGCCGACTCGAACTGAGTCGGAGTGACGGATCGTATATTGCCGAAATTGGGATCGATGAGGAGTCACGTGAAATGACGCGCCCGAATCTAAGAGCCATGTGCTCGATTCTTCAGTCGTGAGTAGAACTTCTGATCCGACTGGATTTTCGATTGATAGTATATTCGGGTCGTCCGGTAGTACATCAGCTGAGAAGCTGACGTAATTGATCTCCTCATGCCGGCCACTCTTCTTGTTGTTCTTGTTCTTGAGTGCGCGGCAGTCGGCTTTGATGTGTCCGGGTTTCTTGCAATAGTTGCAGATTCGGTTATCCCGTGACTGGCTCCGTCTTCGCTGATTGTTCGGCGGCCGTGAGGAATCTCTTCCTCGTATGTTCGATCGGTCTGTCGAACCTTGTACTACGTAAGCGTCGTCTGTTGAGTCTTTGGCGAAGGACTTTCTCCGAGCTGCTTCGGTCAGGATTGCGCTCGTGACTTCGGAGTATTTAACAGCCGTGGTTGACGCGTTGCACACGGTTGTGACGAAAGTTTCCCATGATGAGGGAAGGCTGCTCATGAGTATCATTGCTCTGAGTTCATCCTCGATTGCCGTCCCCTGTGACGAGATTTGGGAGCTTATGCTTTCGTACTCATTGAGGTGTGCTTGAACCGAATCGGATTCTTTCATCCGCAAGTTGTAGAGGCGCCGGATCAGAAACATCTTCGTTGCGGCGACCTTCTTTTCGTAAGTGTCCGACAGTGTTTTCCACAGTTCGAATGCTGTCGTACACGATTGCACCGTAAAGTATACCGATTCCGATAGGTGCATCCGAATCGTGGCGCGGACAATTCTGTCCAGCTTCTGCCACTCAATTGGTTTGTATCCTTCTGGAGGTTCTTCATTTTCGATGGGATCGATTTGCCCCTTGACTATGAGATAGTCCTGCATTTGTTCCTTCCAGAAGTTGAAGTTCGATCCATCGAACTTTCGTAGACTCATTTCTGACGAGCCGGATGTTGATGCCATCAAGTTCGGTTTTGGTTGACGAAGCTCGGTTCGGAGTTGACTACAAACCTTGTTGGAGTGCAGCCAGTTGGCTCACCCGATATCGTTCTAGTCGGATTTGAACCCGAGTCGGTTCGGCTTCGGAGCTTGCTCGAATTGACTCCGGTAACTTGAGGGACAGAACCGACTGGTCTTCCCGAATGTTGCCGAGTCGGAGTGAGCCCGGTTCGCTTCGGATATATATGCCGAATACCGATTATTGAAACCGATTATCTGGACCGATTCTGCTTCGGGTGGCTGCAGCGACGAGAGAGACAGATCCAACTGATCCTCCCGAATGTCGATCAGCCGGATGAAGCGCGAATTGGGGTTGTTGTCTTGAGACCGATCTGCACCGAGTGGTTACAACGAGCGGCGAGCAGCGTTTAATGACCTTTTCGGATGCCGTTTAACCGAGTGGAGCACGATCGTGTCAATGTTGCACAAGGGGATTTCACCTCGAGCGTTGCGATCACAAGGAACGGAGTACAACCGGCTGGCTTACTCCAAGCGAAGAGGATCTAACGCGAAGAGATGCAAGCCTCGTTTTTCTTCTTCTCTCTTCTTCGAATGACGCAGGAAACCGAATGTTGTGCAGGCTGAGACGACAGCCGACAGCGGATTGAAGGACCGAATGCTGTGCAGGCTCTGATACCACCTGTTGCAGACAAAGTCGTCTGTGCGGAAGATCAAGAAGCATTCGATTGCTGTTGAGTACCTGCGTATGACAGTTTGTAGGTCGTTGCACAGAGAGAGAGAGAGAGAGACAGACAGAGAGGCACAAAAGACTTTCTCTTATTCCATAAAGCAATAATACAACACCCAACCTTACAAAGAGGTTACAAGGTCACTATATATAGTGACCGACTTAGGGCAACTACCCTTTATGCTAATTACATAAATGGCCAAAACGGGATAGTGTGAATATGTCCATTATACACATGTATTCGACAGAGAGGAGCTGTTGGTGGCACGGATTCAACAGCTCGGGTGGAAACCGGAAGATGTTGAGCGAGCGACGGCAAGAACGGAGGAAGTGAGGAAAAGGAACAAGGCCCGGTTTGACCTGACGCACCAACTCTGTCTGAGGAAGATTGAGGAAGGTGATTGGGTGCTGGTCTACGACAATAGCCTAGACAACCAACATCGGTCGACCCGAAAGTTTGCGAGGAAGTGGTTCGGGCCATACGTGGTGACGAGCACCAACGACAATGTGACATAGGTCATCTTGCCGAGCTTGACGGGATGAGGGTCGCGGTGCCGGTTGTAGGGAAGTGGATAAAGGACTTCAAGAAGCGGTACGATCCAAACCCGAATCCGGAGATAGACGAGGGCGGAAGCGAGCTAAGGCGAGAGCGCGGAACCGGAATAGGACCTAGTTGGTGATGATCCGGAAGAGGAGGAGTAAGAACTGGGCCAGAATCCACTACTACATTACTTGGCACATGCCGGAGGATGTGCCGTTTGGTGGGGGTGGATGTTGTGAAGGATTCCAGCCATAAAGAGAAACAGGGCCAAGTGCTCGCGAACGGGTGTGTGCACCAATACACGCAAACCAAGAAACATGTTCAAACATAATGTAAACAACATAAGACTAGTAAGTACTAGGTAGTAGGAATTAAAGGGTACTTTAAAGTTCCACACTCATAGAGAGAATGGGGCGGAATTTGATGTGAAGAAATCGAAAGGGGGGGGTCTCTGACACCAATCACGATGTAACGGTCTCCCCTTCGTGCTATGAAAGGGGAGACTTGAGCCTATTTTAAGGATCCGGTTTTTGGGAGGACGAAGTGTTGTCGGTTTGTGGGCCGAGCTCTCTCTCTTCTTCTTTTTTTTATCGTAATTGCCTTACCCTAGTGGTAAATTGTTAGCACTACAAGCATTGCGTTGTGGGTTTGAAACCCAACTTCCTCACCTCTCTATTATATACTTCTTATATATCTCTTAATTCACTAAATGCCACTGTGGAATGTAGGGGTTGAACCCATGATCACCTGGTCTCCATTGGGCAACCTTACCAACTGAGCTACATCCATCTGGGCTCTCTCTCTCTCTCTCTCTCTCTCTCTCTCTCTCTCTGGTAAAAGCACACAATTATATTAATTGTATGTAAAATCCACTTAGTTACAACACTTCTTAGTCTCCTCTACCTATCATATGCCTAAGGGAGAGGGACATTCTGTAATACTACTAAAAGACCTGAATATGCATTTGAGGAAATGATCCCCACATGCTCTAACATCCAAGAATTCCACATGAGAATACCTTTAAGCTTCTTTATATAGGCTTTCACCCCATGTCTATTATCAACATGAAAGCATTACGCATATTCCAATTGTGTTGTAGACCCCAATAACGTAAAAATTGGAACAATATCTCCATCTCATCATTTGATCCATTTTGAACATATTGAGAAAAAACCCATTGTTGAGGTCTCAAACAACAACGGGTTAAAACTTGCCAAATGTCCGATAAGTACTTCCAAATGGTACACGCTATAGGACATTTAATGAACCTATGTGTACTATCCTCCAATGGAACGGTGCAAAAGAAACAAGTGCCAAACCCTAGTCCTCTTTTTTTTTTTTTTTGTAATTAGCTTACCCTAGTGGTAAGTCAATAACACTACAAGCACCGTGTCTTGGGTTCAAAATCCAATTTCCTCACCTCTCTATTATATACTTCATATATATCTCTATTTCACTAGATGCCACTGTGGAATGTAGGGGTTGAACCCATGACCACTTGGTCTCCATTGGGCAACCTTACCAACCCCAGTCCTCTCTCTCTCTTTCTCTCTCTCTCTCTCTCTCTCTCTCTCTCTCGGTCTTGTGTACGATTCTGGAAGGAAGCCTCTGCTCGCGCAGGAAACCTGTGAGCTCTAGATTAGAGGCTCCTGGATCTGTCTATGTGCGTGTGTGGGTGGAGGGAAGGTGTGTTTCGTTGAGCGTACGACTATGCTACTGGTCGAGCCCGGTTGTATTCTGCTCACCTTAATCTATTCGTCCGATAGTTCGGGTCGATCTCTTCTCGTTTCGGGTTTCATCTCTATTTCTGTTGCTTCGTATCTGTTTCCTTGCTCTACCTGTGAACTGCGTGACGCGGTTTCTTCTACGGACCTAGAAATACATTGTTTGGGTTGTGGTAACCGACCAGGCACTCCGTCACGGTAGCTCGTCCTACGCCCTTTGACTCCTTGGTTCGAGAACCCAGTGGTCATGCCCATTTCAATACATAGCTTTGAGCGACCTGCACCGTCTAGGGCCGCGATTCCGTCGCCAGCCCTATTAATGATTTGTCTCAAAATAGACACGTCGCATCCGCATACCCATACCCACACACACACACACACACACACACACACGTGAATAAACTCTTAAGACTTAGGGTTTTCCTGTTCTCTGCAGAACAAGAAAGAAGAACTGCGGTAGCAGAGGAGCTTCATCTTCTCCCTCGCCATGCCAGAGAGCAAAGGAGAACGCATTAGGTAGGATGACTCTCCCTCCCTCCCTCTCTCTCTCTCTTACCCCGTGAATCTCTGACTTAGTATTCGTCTTCTCTTTCTCCTCATGTTGATTCTATTGCTCATTTCTTCGCGATTTCTCTTTGCTCACCTGATTTCCGAATGTTGTAATTCTGTGTGTGTGTGTGTGTGCTTGTTCATGTTTTTCTTTTTCTTCCTTCTTCTCGTATTGCAGATTTGTTTTGCTTCAAAGCCTTTCGATTTCTTTTCGAATTCCCTGTATAGCATCCTGTCTTCGCAATATGTTTGAGTTGCATTCTCTTCGAATTACAAAGGAGTTAATTCTCTATCGCTCTCTTTGGATATTTTTCTTTTTTCTTTTTCGAATATCGTGCTGAGTAATGTGTTGCATTTTTAATAACGAGTTTATTTGAATGTGGGTTCACTTCTTCCATAGGAAACATTAAATAGAAGTTCTATAAGTGGCTATTGTTTATTCAATTGGATATTAAAAATCTTAGGTTTTACTTCTAGAAACTTTCTGTTGTTTTGTCTTTGTGGGGAAGTTCATCGGGAACCATGGATGCTGAGATTCACTATCAATTCGTATGTTCGAAGAACCCGAGCTTAGTATGATTCAAGCATGCATTATATGTGAACCTGATAGATCTTAATTTTGAAGATATAGATGCTTCCAAATATTTAAGACTTTCACATACTGAGATATTTGCTAAGAAGTAAGTCGCTGGTTTAGAGTGTTATACCTTTTTGAACACTGATTTATCAGATTCCCCAATTGTGCATTACATATGATGCATTATTTCAAACCAATCTTGTTTCATTTCTTATAAGGTATTAAAATGAATTTCAAACAATGAAAACTGCTACTTATTCACTTAATGTTAACTTTCTCACGTGTTCGATGAGTCATATAGCTCTTCCGATGTTGGAAAACTGTTGATGTCACCTTTCATCCACATGTTCTGTTGGGATTCTCTATTGTGATTTGTATGTTTGTGTTAATTTATCATTACTCATTATTCATTTTGAAACCATTTTGAAGCTGCATTATTCATTTTGTTATTTCTACCATTACTTCTGTTCTGCTCTTTTTCTGGGAAGTCTTACTCAATCTTGTTTTCATTGTCTAGTAATGCGTATGTGAGCACATTACATAGAGCTGAAGGAAAGGCTCCAAGCCCCTCTGTTTCTGAAATTGGAATAATTCTAGTGGACTTGTTTTGTTGTTGCTGTTTACCTTGTTTAAATACACTCTTATTTGTTTTATAATCCAGAAAATTTGTTATTTTTTGACAAGCTTTACATGTGCATCATTTATTCTTCTGTTGGGCGTTTGTCAATTGGATCCTAGATGATGTGAATGTTGTACATCTGATTGATGCCCTTTTCTAAATTTCCTCTATGCTTAGTAGTGTACATGATCAAAGGCCACTGCTTTAATCTCGAGTAAAAGAATTATTTTCAGATGGTAGCCTGTTGAGTTTTGTTCATTATTAAAATGCAGGCTTTATGTACGGGGAAGCATTCTTGGATACAAAAGGTCAGTACAGAATGCAGTTATTATTGAATTTCATCTAGCATATTGGAGAGTAGGTATAGCTGAAGTTATTTCAAATAAAATATAATCTAAGTGTGCTGAACTTTAAATCTTCTATGTGAAGGGGAAAGTCTAACCAGTATCCGAGTACCTCTCTCATCCAAATTGAGGGGGTAAATACTACGGAAGAGGTGAACTGGTACTTGGGAAAACGACTTGCATATGTGTACAAGGCAAAGACAAAGAAGAATGGTACTTTATACCGTGCCATCTGGGGAAAAGTTGTAAAGCCTCATGGAAACAGTGGCGTTGTTCGTGCTCGGTTCAAATCGAACTTGCCTCCCAGCTCTATGGTAAATGCTGGAACCCATTGTTCTTTAGTTCTTTATCATGCCTGTTCTCTTATTGAAGTCCACATGGAACTCCATTTTACTTGTAATGTCCTTGCTATTAAATTCAATTATGTCCTTGTTAAATGTACATATTATGTGAATTTCATTTCATGTATATGTGTTTTCATGTTTAGTTCTAATGCACATATTATGTGTTTTTTTATTGAATTCTGACATGAATTCTCATGTTAGGGGTACACTAATTGTCTTATGTCATGCTATCTGAGTCTTTTTCTTGTTATCTCGATGTTTTTCCAAGCCTTGCTTGTGTTTTCATGTATAATTCGAATGTCCATATTATGTATTTTCTTATTGATTTCTATTATGCGTTTTCATAGTGAATTTTCATTCTAATACATATTGTGTGTTTTCTTCTTGAATTCTGTCAAATGTTCCCATTTTAAGAAGTGATTAGTTTTATTATATCATGTTATCTGGATATTTTTCTGATCCTTGTTTCTCAGCTATTTGGTAAGTACTGTATTCCACGTGCTTGCTATATGTTTTTGTTTTTTGAATCTCGTTGTACTCTCTCTTTTTTTGTGTTGGACAGTGATATTTATTGTCTCTTGTTATATGAGGTTCTTTGTCTGGATGTTTTTCTGAGTCACCATGTCTCTATGATTTGTTTTCTTTATTAACTTTGATCAAGCTTATGAACAATGAATTCTATACTGTATTGTATAAGCTGATCCATTTTCTCTTCTTATCTGGATTTTTTTTCTGAGCCTATTTGATGCTTTTTTTGTGATACAGGGTGGGAAGGTTAGAGTGTTCATGTATCCCAGCAGAATCTGAGGCCGACATAGATCCAAACTCTAAATCTGTCAATCACCAGCATCTGTATTGTTGATAATATAACTGGCCTGATTTCCCACAGCTATTATTCTTGTAGAAGAAACAACCTTTATTTAGCTAGGTTTCAAGAGATGAGGGAGAAGACCTTCAGTGAAGCAAAATGTGTGGTGGGACATTCACAGGAAAAAACATCTTTTTTGAGTACCAAGAGTTTTGTAAACTTTCTGGGTGATTTTTTTTGTTTATTTTTGCAGCTATAACTAGTTAGTGCTCAAGTATTTTATGATATTTCTCTTGATTTAAATCTTCAGTAATGCTATAGTTTTCATTATATGTTATCCTTTTTCTATATATAACCTGTCATCATTGTAAAATATAACCTTATAGTAGGTTTATTAAAATCTACAAGGACTTGCTGGTTCATCTAATGTTAATTTAAAGGCTGCTTCTTGGTTAATTAATTGAGCTTGGTTGCTTGGAGGACTTCATTAAATTTCCAATTTATGGTCATGTGTTCTCTCTTGAGCACACCAATGTTTGTCATTTTGACATGTTTGGTTGTCATGCTATATGTTATGACTGTTGCCCTTGTGCTATGGTAGTGACAGACTAATACATTCAGGAGAAAACAACTGCAATATCCATGAGATATCATGTTGTAGGCATGTTTGTGAATGTTTTTCAGGTTCCTACATGACACCTCAATACTTGGCATATCATGTTTTGTACATTTTCATCAATGTTCTTTGTGTGGTTCCTACTTTTCTCTTTGATCGGTGAGAGTCTTGCTACTAGAGGCAAAAGAGTATTAGGGTGTGACTCTTGCTACTAGAGATGGAGAAGGCTGTTTCCTTGTGTTTTGCCTTTAGTTGATTCCCTTAGTGAATTCTTTCTAAAGATCAAGCAACAGATTCTAAATCAGCTATGAAGATTGTTAATTTGATTTGAGTTTCTTGACCAACTTGTTTTTTGTTTAGCAAAATAATTGTACCATGTACTTAAGCTTTTCAATGTAATTACATTTTGACTATGTTTTTGACTAGGGGTCAACTGATTCATTCTCTTTCATGGTGACTTGAGAAGAAGTCTTGTTTAAATTAAATGTGAGTTTGGGGTTGGAGACTGGAGTGTTATTTTCTATGAACCTATTTACCCACTGCGTAGATTTCAAATAGCAATTGGCAACAATTTGGTTTGAGCTGAATTGAGCCACAAAGACCTTAGCTTAATAATGGCTTAATGATATTTTCGAAATACAAATAAACTAAACACAAAAGGAAGAAAGTGGATCTCCTTTTCACTAGTATGCATTGTACCCTTGAAGCTCATGAAAAGCTCTATAAAATGTTTACTAATATCTAGCTTAATTGTTTGATAGTGATGCTAATGTTGTGTTGGATCAACACAATTCGCTAACAATTACCTTCACATTAGATTATTACGTAGAGTCAAGTGGTTTTGAACCCATTTTTAGCAAATGGGCTAGAAGTGGGAGTAAATTGCGCAAAGAGTGTAATTAACAAGGACTCCAAGGCTGCCTAAACGAACTTAAACCCTTCAAAGACAATGGATGAAATTAGCTCAAGGAATGACTTAACCCTCCTTTAGGCATTCAAGTTAAACTCAAATCAAGGAAAGAAATGAGAAATCACACAACCAACGATGTTTTCTTGTTCTTTACTACACTTACATGGAGTAGAGCTTCAACGTTTAATAAATGTTTAAACTCAAAATAAGAGAGCTAAGCTTAAGCTCTAGATAAGAAAGTAACACTTTTTAAGAAAAAGAAGAGAGTATAACATACCATTAAAGATAATCTCTAGCTTACGGTAATATTTCATAATTTATAATTATGTCCAATTTTACAATTTTGCACATTGCTTCTTATATTACGGTTCTACTAGGTTCTACTAGTTTCTTTGTTCTGTCAATGATAAGTCCCATAACCACTTAATGACAACATTTAAAATCATTTATTGTATGAAGTTGAGAATAGGAATAAAGTTGAGTTGAACTAAATTGCAAAATCTTGATTTCATGGCTTAGTTGGTTTTGTTCGGTTAGAGTGAAGTTAAAATTTTGTAAACAATTTAGTTTGGTTTGGGTGTTAAAGGGCTTGGTTTGAACTTTAAGACTTTATCCATCTTCAAACCCAACTTAATGGTTCCACGGTTTAAGGGAATATCTTTGAATATTTATTAATATATATATAAATCAACTTTATACTTTACATAATATGTACTATGAAGCTTAATATCGAACCCTAACAATTCATGTAACTTTTAATGAAAAAATATCCGTTGAAATTTCGAGTGTACAATTGTCAGTAATTAAATTCGGGCCAAAACCAAATAACAAAACTACGACGCATAGCATGGTTTGAACAGTTTTGGTTTTAAGTTTCAAAAGTTTAAAATGGTTTTGAGTTTGAGACTCCAAACTGAACTGAAATATATTGCAAGGAGCTGCTATCTATGAGGCAACCACCAACATTTGAGTTAAGTGAACAAATTGAAGGTCTTGAGGCTATAGGAAGCTTTGTGTAGGTTGAAACAACACCTAGCGGCTTGTCTAAACAAATGAATGAATTTAGGAAGTACGTAATTGATGTTTCCTTTTATTCCAAAATAAAGATGGGTATTATGTTGCATGTGGACAACGGAATCCTCGTATATAAAACAAGAGATGATGGATATGGGTTTGTAGCAATTCTTGTTTGGGGTTACAAGTGCTTCAAAGGGCCATGGTGATATTTGTCACTCAGAACAAATTTGCTTGCTTAAATTGTTAACAAGTTTAGTATGGAGAATTGTAAATAACATTCTTTGTTGTTGGAATTATTCCATTGGTATTGGCAAAGTCCAAGTCCAAAACACTCTCCATGCCTGTTTTCTAAATGGGAAGTGAGTCGGCCTAAAGTAGATGCATGTATAACATTTGTATCTTAACTTGAAGATATTTCATCAGAAAATGGTTTTGGACATATTCAAAGTCTTTCCAAAATGAACTTAGAAATGCTACCACCTTATGAATCAAACCCATAGGGAAGCATTTGTGTCTAATGGCACTAATCAACCTCTCTCTTGGATACCATTAATGTTGATTGATATTTCTTGAGAACCCAACATTTGATTTCTACTCCATTGAAAAACTCTCAAATGCATACACATTCATTCCAAGTGACGTGTAAGCACATTCATGCCATTTATGCTTTGGAGGGAACATAAAGCCAAGGTACTTGAAAATTCTTACCATTCCAAGTGCCTTGTTATTGTATATGGTGTACACACTATTTACAAACATATCCTTTATTTTAGAGCTATTGCCACCAAACTTGCAAAGCATGTGAAAGTATTTGCGAAAAACAATCCATACAAAAGCATGAAAATGCCAAATAGTAGTTAGTCAATCTACCTCTCTCTTGGATACCACATTGTGAAGATTGCTAGGAAACCATAGAGAAAGAGACCCAACTAGAACCATGACCTTGTATTGATAACCTAATAGTTCACAACTATGGTAAGCTCGTTTGAGTAGAAAACATAAAAGAAAAAGCTAGTTGGGCGGTTGTTGAGAGGATTATGTCAATTGTGTTCGTAGATTGTGAGGTTGTTAGTTTGACATAACAATATGTCATGTAGTTCACTAGAAGTGATATACGGTGTAGAAGTATGCATTATGTAACAATAGAGAGAAAGAGAGAGAGGGAAATGTTTTGGTGTGCAACGTACCTATTTATTCAAGCCACCCTAGTGGATCCTTGCACATTGGCATTTATGTAGCATAAAAGTTCCAAAACCCCTTTAGAAGGCATTTCTTGTTACTTTTATGTCAAGCATCTTTAAAAGATCAAAACCACTGAAGAAACACAAGAACTAGTGGTTCCACACCTTTTGGCACCAAATGAGAAATAATAATTAGAAAAGGCCCAATCAATGGCGAACACAATGCCTCAACTTAATCGGCAAATATTCTTACAATAATAGCAAACAATGATGATCTCATTCTTTAGAAAAGTCACCCTAATATGCAAGTAACATCAATTGTTCATGTGTGCTAAGTTCTAACTATGTTATGGTTAGATGCATGAATTGAGTATCCTATAGCTTTCGTATTTCACACCTCAATTTAATACCTAAAAGCCATAAATGCAAATAGAGTTCGTGTGGAAGCATTACAGGTATTGTATTATATGAGGGCCGATCGAGAATATGATGCCAACATTTTGAAAAAAGTTTATAATAAAAGAAAAAGTTAGAATATTCAGCTTTTTAACATTCCCTTAAGCAAGTAATGTTATTGTTTTTAGTTAATAGGTCGCAAGAAGTGACAATTTGAACCTTAGTTTTTTGAAGAATTCAACAAGGATGCACGATTTTAAACATAAAGCTTGTTGATTGCTTGTAATTAGTGTCACACAATACTTGTGCTTGAGATTCGAACCCCAAGTCTTAGATGCACCACTACCATCATTTTTGTCCTTCATTTCATATTTAAAAAACCATTCAGCTGGAGATGACAACAAAAAAGCATATTAATATCATGAGAAATTTCTAGCATACTTTCTAATTAAAAAAAACTTGAATCCAAACCAATGATCTTGGAAAATATATGCTTTTTTGGTTAATGTATATAGTTGAGTGGATTCAAGTTTTGGCAAACAAAAATATTTTAAGCAAAGTCACTTCTCTATACTATCTTTATAAGTACGTTAATATAAATAAGTTGCGTGTGACAAAAACATGATGCCATAACACTAAACTCTATAAATTACAAGTAGTTGGTCATAGAACATTAGATCTGATGTGAACCAAAAAACTATACAACGGAAAGCTCTTGATGGAAATGTATTATATCAATACACAACTTACCGGAGCCATTTGCAAACATCTAAAATAACGTCAACATGTAATGTAATACCAAACACATCAAATAAAACGTTTTGTACTTGAATATGTGCTTAATTTGTTAGTAGAGAACTATTCAATGTAAGGCAATGTAACTTTCCAAAATGTGGAATTTATGTCATCTTAAGTATGAGGACACAATATGCTCATTTATTGGCATGTTATTTGGCATCCATGCAACTTGTGATGTATTTTCAACAATGATAAATCACAAGAGAATCCTAAGTGATATATTTAAACAAGAATGCGTTGACACCTACACAAGTGGAAATGAATTTTGCTCCTTAATAATAACAATGGTGTGTTGTCCATAGATCCTAGAATAAGACTCACGCAAAACATATGGCAACAAACTCAAGGTAAAGGTCCTCAAGGCTCAAGTTCCTGATATAAAGGAATTTCCAACATTCATGAGAGATGAAATGTAACCAAGGACAGTTGTTAATGTGATGCAAAAACTGTATTGTATAGGACAAGCCCATGGTAGATGAAGGGTATTATCTATTGTTCTACAATGCCACCTTCTACAAGTAGCAAACACACTTTTCCCTTGATTGTGACAACACATCAACTCTCTCTAATTGTGGACTCAAATTTGTGTTTTGTAAAAAATGGTGGGTCATCGATACACTACTACATTGGGTGTGGCTTATGGTTTAGGGTGCTCTTTTGGAGGTTGATTTGTGCATTTCCTCTCTTTAACATTCAATTTGCTCATTGAGCCCCCATTATTTTCTCTGACCCTTCGTCTACTTCTCTCCAATTGGAGCATTTACACTCTCCAAGACCCAAAAAGTGTTCGCCAAGAAATGCCCATCAAATGCATTCTTGTCTTGAAACCTACTAATAAACCATTTTTGCATGTGTGGGATGTGAATTGAAACCCGCAAAACACTAGTAAGTATCTTTCATATACTTCCCAACAAAACAATTCTTTTCTTTTTTCTTTTTCCAAAAAAACTAAACAATTCTTCTTTCACTATTCAATTTTAGAGTATAAATTTCTTATTGCATAATAAGGAATGACACATATGGTCCATATATACTTTTCTCCAATAGCACACAAATGTGTTTTAGACTAGTAAAGATGGTCATAGACGAAAAGTGGTTAGCTTCACTGTATATTGATATAAATGTGACATAAACATGCACTTTAAAGCTTCTTTCAAACTAAACTTTGACATAGCATACTATACATTGAAGATTTAATTAAGGGGAGGATAGAAAGCGACAAATAATATAATTTTAATTTAAAGATCAAAATATTCATGATATAGAGATATTGAACAATGATCATAATTTTTTAATGCACTCGAGAGGCAACACATGATTTATAAGACCCAAAAAATTTACTACAAGAAAGTATCGAGAACATAGTTGATGGTTGGAAGCATATTCATTCATATGGTCATGAACTATTCATATATAGCTTAATGTGCATCTTATCTTGATCTCCTCCTTAGAGCACAATGTTCAAAGTCATTTGCTCTAGTTAGTCCCTCCAAGAATCATTCAATTTCAGGATCATGAGGTCATGCATGAAAGATGTTGATTTTCCCTTCTTTTGTTGAATGGCATGGGGACGAGAAGGTGTGGTTGGTTATGTCCCATCATCTCCTTGTAGGTGGTCCAACATCGTGGGTTTCTTTGAGTGTCAATAGTATTACAATTTATTATTCTTTGTGCACCTATTATATTTGGCAATGAGTGAATTTTGTTTTTGTGCGTTTTGTTGCTAGCACCCCAAGCTTGGACTGGTAGGAAATGTTCCTTTGGCTTTTAGTTTAGTTATGCACCTATGGTCTCACACGTGTTGCGAGGAGTATCATTGAAATGTGTAGTTGGCTTGACTAGGAGCCACTCTCATCAAACCATGTGTGTGTGTGTGTGTGTGTGTGTGTGTGTGTGTGAGAGAGAGAGAGAGAGAGAGAGAGAGAGACCTATTTGATAAAGAGTGATGCCTATGAATATGAGGTAATGGGTTCAAACATAAAATTGTTCTAATGGATGCACCGCTTGAAAAAGAGTTAAAGATTTTTCTAGCATATTTAGCATCAATATAGATGTAATCATTCATTTATCATGTTTACAATTATCACACACCATTAAGATGATCATATTGAAGCAAAAATGTACCCCGTGCCCAAAATCAAAATCACAACCTTAGGATGATCAAGGTGATGCAATAAAGTGCATAACATCAAAGTCAATATTTGAACCTTGAGTACTTAGAGATAATTGAGGAGGAACAAACCAACCCCTAGCTTTGAGTTGTGCAAGATGGCCCTAGTCTCTCTAGTATTTCTTGGACTATCAAGTTCTTTTCTCTATTAAAATGTTGTAGATAATACATTGGACAAGAAAAGGGAGACATCATCCTCTCGAACATTTTGTGTAGATGAGCCTAGTAAGCCCTAACATATCTAAGAAAAGACAATGATGCATATTTCTTGCAAATGATTGACACAAGGATGATTGAAAGATGATCTAACTTGTATTGATGTTGGTTTCAAAGGTGAGCACACTCTCCTTATGTTAGTTGGTAAAGAATGACTTATTGTCATGCAAAAGTTTAAAAATGTTCTTATAAGACGATGATATTTAGTAATGAAAGTCAGCTAGGTTGCCAATAGTGTCGACTTCTTAGTATAATTAACCCCTCTTTCCAAAAACAAATGGAAAAGAACAAAAGATTTCAAGAGAGACGTTTAGTGATACTTGACAGACTCCACAAACTTGGGTTGATAAGGTTTGTGTTGTGTTTCATTATTCTTGAATTGGAAAATCATCATTATAATGGCCACTGACGCCAACTTGTAATTTATGTTGTTTTCAAAAGTATACGCCCTCTCCTTGCATTAGGCATTGATGTCCTAAAAACTTTCTCATAAAATGATGGTGTTGAAGTTCCCATTTTCAATATAAAGTAATTGTCCAAAACTAAACATATTCAATGCACTCAATAATCTATATAATGAGCATTGAGCACCTCGCATAAAATACTAATCATGAATGGCTTGAATTGTATGCATATTGATATGCTTTCAAATTAACAAATGTTGAGCTGAAAAAACTATCAATAAAGTGTTGATAACTATGTCAACTATTAGGGAGTTAAGTTCTCATGCTTTGTGAAAGAAATAACTTGCGAATTGTATTTTGTCGTTTCGTGGTTGACGTTTTCAACACGTTCAACTTGGGGGAACATTATAAAAACACGATATTGATTGGGAATGTGACACACAATATCTTTAAAAAAGAAAGAAAGAAAGAAAGAAAGAAAAAAACCCACAAAAATACAAATGTTTTGAAAAATGGTGAAGTGTTCTTTAAAAGGGTAACTATGTGCTATAAACATATTGTAAATTTGATGAAGTTTGAAATTAAAATGCACACTAATGGTAAAAATATCTTAAAAGAACAAAGGTTGTGTAGTGTCTTGAATTTGACAAACTAACAAACTAACATTTGCACACGGGGAACACTTCCCTTACTTTTGTAACCAACAATCTAGTCAGTAATGCAAAGATAAGCGAACAATTCACATTAACCTTATCTCATGTAATCTAGTTATTTTCTTCCGGTTCGGCAAAGAATATATGTGTATATTCCAATATATATATATATATATATATCCAAACAATGCATTTGCAATGAACACATAACCATAAATTATATATGGCCAAGTATATTGTTATGTTGGGCGAAAATGTTCTCCTTGATCATGTAAGGTTTGGTGGCTTCTTTAGATAAATACTTTGCATTCGCTTTATATTATAGTACCCTCTTTCCATTCA
The DNA here is from genome assembly GCF_043228905.1 of Azolla caroliniana. Taxonomy (NCBI): domain Eukaryota; kingdom Viridiplantae; phylum Streptophyta; class Polypodiopsida; order Salviniales; family Salviniaceae; genus Azolla; species Azolla caroliniana. Next base: position 376,153 of record NW_028230439.1, read on the forward strand.
TTATAATGGTTTTGTACTTATTATTTGTGATGACACTCACTCATTGTACATTTGACCTCAATTTAGGAGAGGGGATGACATTTCTATACCTTTATCACATATCCTTAATGGATAAGTGATAAATACACCTTTTTGAAATTCCCCAAATTTGTGATTCTTTATCCATATACGTGGACAGAATTAGATAGAAGTTTTTAAAGGCTGGAAACCTTTCGTGCTCTAAGTGGGTGGACATTAGATACTGGCCGTTCGATATGTGGTTTACTAGCTATTGCACAAAACCTCAAAGGAAGTTAAACAATCATAGAATAAATAAAGCATGCATGAAACTAGATGGCATACGGAGAGGTCTTCGATAAATTTAAGGCCCATCTTTGATTTACGTTTGTATGCTTTTCTATTATGTGTAGTCAAATAATCAAGGATTTATGTTCCACGTCATGATTGCTCATCGAGATATTTTTTGGCTATATTATTATCAAAGAATAAAATGGCATAGATGTCAAGACACCCATCCTTCATTGGATACGACAAACATGCTAAAAAGTGTGGGGCTATGAAAATCACATTATTTTTCATGAATTGTTTTGTGTTAGGTGGGATATAGCGATGAGCATCTAAGAGTTCAAACATATACAACGAACATTCATACCAAATGGATATGGCATATTGTTTTGCAAGGATTAAGCAATTTTGAAGGGTCATAATCGTTTAAAGATAATTATGTTGTGTTGGTGGTTTTTTATGGCTAGATGACTACTTCATTTATTGTTTCACTTCTACAGAAATGTCATTTAATCATATTCATGAGTGATCCACTAGTGATTTTAATAGACGTGTTGCCCAACATAGTCTCTTGGTTTGATTGCAAATGTCACGATTCATGGTCACCCATATGTGAGTTCAAGCCCTAATAATCATTTTAGACATGACACATTTGAGTATAATCTCAAGAAGTCCCTTGGGTGATGGTTTCCACAATATTAATATATTTTGGATTCTTAGTGATTATCAATTTAACAATATTTTAACGTTTAGCTAGGGATAGCTAAATAAACATGTGGATAAATAGTCCAAACATGCGATAAATATTTGTTTATGACACATCGTGTTACATGTAAAGTCGGAGCTGAAGTTTTTCACATTATGTTCTTGGGATGTAAGACACAAGAAATTTTATTTTTTGTTGTATTAATGGATATCTTGAAGCATTAATCGAGACAAGAAGTTCTTGGATTTATTTGAAGTATCTATAGGCCTAATGCTTTGCCACTCTTTATACTAAATACGACAAACCCACTTAAAATGGGTGGTATGGGAAACATATTTTTTTAATATTACAATATGTAATGCAGCCATATGTAAGGAAAATGGTAAATACACTATATGAAGTACAAGGCTTTGTCATGGACGAGGTAGATTCAGACTTTGTAATTATCTATGTTAGCTTGTCAAGGACTAGGTAGATTTAGACATCATAAGTGTACGTGTTATCTTGTTTTCCTCGTAAGAATTGTGACTGAAACCATACAAGTTCAAGTTCCAATAGAAATAGATGCACAATCAAGTTCTCATTTACACTCTAAAGTGATAAGTTTTCTATCATCTTGAAACTTCATATAATCAGGGGAAAAAATGTTTTTGGTATGTTTCTTTAATGTGAGCTTCTATAACTTAAGCATGATTGTTGTTCTATTTCTTTTGCAACTCATACCTATCTAGTAGTCACCTTTTACATCTTACAATTATACATTTCCTCTTTTAGTTCATGCCTACCTTTGTAAACTTTGAAATTACTTGTGAGAGACTGATGTGGTTTCAACTCTCATTAATGACCAACCATTATACACCAGATGAGGTGCTGATTTGTATTTTATCTCAATATGAAGCCCTGAAAATAGTGCATACAAACTATAAATCGGTGGAGGATGTGTAATCACGTCTATATCCATAGGTCCCCCCCCCCCCTTTTTTTAATCAAGTCTAGGAATCTACATGAATATGCATTGGGGTGCAGACTTTAAAAAGGCCACTAATAATACCCTCTTTTTTGGAGTTATAAAAAGGAAATGTGTGCTCCAAATTATACTTATATGTGAGAAAGGCTAATGGCTTGTTTTAAATCATTTAAACTTCCTTTCGACTTGAAATACCATGAAGTTTATTTGCATATGCCATTGGTTGATTGTGACTAAAGACATTTTTCTCAAAGAGTATTATTATTTTAAAACATGACAGTGATGTTAAGGGCAACAAACAAAAGTAGCATTATTCACTCAGTGATGTCAAGGGGCTACAATAGTAAGGATAATGGTCAAGGTTTTAATCAAGCCCCATGCTTGCCTGATTAAAACAACAATAATCAATAAGTATTAAGGACTCGTCAAGCTAAATCCCTAATTCTTTCAATGAATTTTCGCTAATCTCTTTGTCCCTGTCTCATAGGTGTCTTTCATAGTGATGCTCCAAAATCTTCTTTCATTTTGCCTTTTCAATTCATTGCCCTTGACTTTTGTGTAGAAATGGATAAGATTATTTTATTTTATTTTATTTTAAAACAAGAGTTTATACTAATTGTAGAGCAGGTTCGTTTAGAATGGTGAGTGTGGCCTAAAGTTAAGGATAGTACCAAAAATAGAGTAATTTCATTTAAAAACACTCTATGGCAAGGTGTTTTGAGAACCCTTGTTGAGAACCATGTGGGAGGAAACCATTGAGGGTGGCATATTGCCATACAATGACTTTTGCAATGAAGAAAAGGTTTGGGTGACCCTAGATGGCAAGGACGACCACTTCCACGAAGGCTTCCCTTCAAACTTATCTATTTTGCTAGATGATATAGGGATATATGTTGGGGGTTGAACGCATACTACTAGATGCATGACCTTATGATCTCTCTTGGAAGAAACTTAAGAGTGGGAAACAAAGATGAATGTACATCAATTTTAGTGTAGCTTAATTAACATGTTGTACAAATGTAGTTAGGGATAAAAAAATGCCGCATTTTTGGAACATCCACAGGATTATCGCGGCTCATACCCAATGTCTTTACATTGGTAATGCACCAAACAATGATGAGGGAGCTTGACTCAAATGTTGATAATATTCACAACTTTAGAATGTACAACATTATAAATTAAATGTATTTACTAGCGATCAATGTCCATTCCTTGAAACATTCATCTCCAACTCCAAACCGATCCTAAACAATGGATGGTTTAATCTTCATGAACTTCTAATATGAGCTCCAGTAAAATGTGGATTGTGCAAGGCGTTCCTAACATATCACTAGGTGTGATAACACTTTATTTTGATATATCTCAATGCCTAACCTTAGACAAACAAAAGATAACCCTTTTAGTGCCAAATGAATGTGTCTCAAACAGAGGCGGGAGAAAAACCTGTCGAGTTCTAGTTGTTGTGGAAGAAGAAAGCACATGAGAATATTTGTGAATGATATCTAGTTCTAAAATGTACAACATTATATATATTTAATGTATCTACAAATAATTAGTGTCCAACTCTAGTCCTCGAGACCTTCATCTCCAAGGTGAGTGCTTGCTTGACCACTACTAATACAAACATTCAACATGTTTACCAGATGTCTAGCGACCTAACCATGGTCCATAGTTATGCTTCTCTAACCCTAGGGAAACCTAACTACAATGAGGACATTCAAGCTTTGTATGATTGTTATATACCTTATGTGCATGTATGTATTCAATGTAAGGTATCTATCTATCTATGTATATATGTATGCTATGTACACATTTTCCAACATAATATATGAACAATAGCCTATAAGGCTCTCTATACACCCATGGGAGCTCTATGAGGGATGCCTTTTCTTCGCTTGGGACTCCTTTTGTGTTGCATTGTGAGAGGAGGTGTTGATGGAGAAATAATGTCTTGTTGGTGATGATGTTGCGAATGTTGTAGCAATTGTTGATGTTGATGATGATGCATGTCTTCTTTTTTCGTTGTTCCCCATGTCTTCCTATCGTCATCGGAATACGAGTCCACCATCTCCTGGATATTCTCACCATACGCACTCACACCAGTGAGCTTCCTATATGACCTTGGCCTCTTTGTCACATTGTTGGTATTGCTCTCAAACGAGTTGCATTCCTCGGAGGTATCGGAGCTACCGTTAATATGCTTTGATGGCATCAAGAAGCTCATTTCAGGATGGCGTGATCGAATCCCCTTCAACTGGAACAAACCATTCGACGATATGTCAATGTGAATTATCAAAGGACAATGGAGGGATGAAATCTAGTTATTATAGCATATGCGTGTATATGCATTCAATGTGTGTGTATGTATGCATGGATGTATCTTCAATTATGTCCGGGTGTCCTGTATTGGGACATATGTCATGATATTCCTCGAGAGTAAGGCAATGCCGACATTCCTCTTGATTGGATGTCAAAAGAGTGGGTGATTGAGCAAGAACTTCATGCATTGGATTGGGGTTTGTAGTACAAACTTATGTACCACTAAAAAGCAACATTACTTGAGAGAGTCAAAGTTGTGGATTCACTTCAAAGTCAATAATGTTGTATATGTAAAATGGAGTCTATGTATGATATGTATATATATATATATATATGCATGGATGTATATATGTACAATGCATGGTGTATGTGTACATATATGTATATGTATACAGTATATGTGTACAAGTATGCATATTATCCATGGTGACATCATGAATGAGTAAAGGAAGAATAGTTGTGTTAATCCATGAACATTGATTGTGCTTACCTTGCACCCCAAGGAACAGAATTTGAAGCCATCTAGCAAGCTTCTGTCACAAATCTCGCAGTTGTTAGTGACCCCTTTGCCCTGACGGAGCTGGGGCCGGCCATTAATGAACACGACGCGCGCGCTGTTGATTATGTAGGTTTGGATGCCAGAGATGTCCAATGCCTTCTGGATCTCGGACACCCGGATAACATCGTGATACGACGATCTCCTTATCTATATATTTGTGAAGAATGTGACATAAACAAGTAGAAAAAAATTTCATTCAAAACACATTCAGCAATTATTATGGAAGCTTTTTAAGAATGTTTAGAGTGGTAGAGTAGGTTTTAGGGCTTTTTGTATACATACCTGGATAATGTGATGGTCTCTGTGGGAAGGTAGGCAAGACAAGCAGAATGCTGAGCCCATACAATCCAAGCAATATTGGTTACATTCATTCTTGCTGGAATCTCCATGGAAGGAGCAAGGCATGAAGAAATTGGTGTGGAGCAGAGGCTCTAGCCATGGTGGCCCAACAATTACATCCTGCTCATGAGCATTGTTGCAGACACTCTGATTGTGATGATGATTAGCCGACATTTTCTTGTCCTGTGAGCTTATTAACGTGGCACCACTCTTTGGATTGGAATTGAGAGGAAGATTAATGTATTTGATGTCCCCATATTGCGTTAGCAACGAAAGAGGGTCATTCACCTGCACACAAATCAGAGAGCTCAGAATTTGCGGGTACACTAATTTCAATTTCAATGGGACGAAATCCAACATAAAGAAAAGTCTGGAAAGAAAAGAAAAAGACAATCAGATTAGAGATGAAGGGGATCGGAATGTCTGCTAATTCACATTTTTGGCAATTATAGGATTTAAAACTCCGCCAAGAAAGAGAACAAACAAATCAAATGAAACCACAGAGAGCGCAACTCAAAGCAGAGATGAGGGGATCAAAATGTTGGGGTATACCGACTCAAATTGTGTGTGAATCATGACTGATTAGGGATTAAGAGGCCGGCGAGAACAGAGATTCTTGCAAGAGGCAAATGCCAGAACAAGAAAGGAAGGAGGAGCAATCAAAGAAGCGATTTGGAAGAGATGGGATTGAATGTGAGGGGGGATTATACCATGGCGATTTGTGTGGGGTAAGGCAGGCAAGCAGCAGCTGCAGAGAAATCCTTGCAGGGGGAGGGGAATTGGGGGGGGGGATGCAGAGGACAAAATGCGACGAAACTCTGCAGCAATGAAATCGCTCACCAATATATACAGAGAGAGAGAGAGAGAGAGAGAGAGAGAGAGAGAGAGAGAGGCAGACAAATTTCAACCTTCTTTGCCTTTTCTCTTCTGTCTGTGTTCGTGGCCGTGTGTGTGTGTGTGTGTGCAGAAAGAGAGAGAGAGAGAGAGAGTGTGTGTGTGTATAGAGAGAGAGAGTGTGTGTGATTTGTAGAGAGAGAGAGAGTGTGTGTGTGTGTAGAGAGAGATAGAGAGGTTGTGTAGAGAGAGATAGAGTGTGTGTGTGTGTGGAGAGAGATAGAGTGTGTGTGTGTAGAGAGAGATAGAGAGTGTGTGTGTAGAGAGAGAGAGAGAGTGTGTGTGTGTAGAGAGAGATAGAGTGTGTGTGTGTAGAGAGATAGAGTGTGTGTGTGTGTGTGTGGAGAGAGAGAGAGAGAGAGAGAGAGGGATTTGGCCGGTCTGCCTGTAGGCCGCCCTAGTGTGAACGCGGGACACGTGGCACCATCCTATTGGCCTCAACTTGTCCACCCACTTCAAACCTCCTCCCCTTTTGCGTCTCTCTCTCTCTCTCTCTCTTTTGTTCCCATTTGACCAATTATTATCTGTTTTTTTCGTTTATTTATTTCATTTTACAATTTATTTTTTAAGTATTAAATTTTTTTATTTTATGTGAGTGTGCGTGGATCAATAATTGAGAATTGGTCATCAAGAAACACCCCAAAACACAAACACAAAAGGCTGCCCCAATGAATTTGCCCCGCCTGCTTCTTCCTCACGTCGGCCTTTTTATTTCCGGCTACGATGAACCATTTCGGAATACATACATTGTATACATACATACACACACACACATACACACACACATACATACATATATACACACATTTTGTTATGGGTGCGAATGTCCGAGAACTATCACCAATGAGGTCATTTACTACTTGTCCACTGTTACCAATTAAAATCCTCCTTTTTCTTTTCTTCCTTTTTTCGCCGCCCCTTTTCGCCTTCCTTTCTAGAAGCTCCACCTGATCCTCCCTCTCTCTCTTCGCTTGAACCAAGAGGGAAATACTGTTGGGTAATACCATGCCTCGTGTTGAAATCTTTGGCATTCAGAAAAAAAAGTCGCCCATCTTTGGTGTATTTATTCGGTCATTTGATTCTCACAACATGACCTTAGGTTGCAAATGAGGGCAACATTCCTTTTCTTTTTGTTCCTTTCTAATATCCATACGAAATATTTTCAGCTCTGTGTGTGCGTGATCATATGCATTGCCTAGATATGCACATGCACAACGTTTTTCCTTTCCCCTTCGAATTTCTTTTTATCCTTTTTATAAAGACAAAAAATCAATGACGTCGAAGTCCATATCCTCTTGAGTAATGTGGATAGCATAGCCACTGAAGACTCGAGAGCTAAATATAATTTGACTTTATCTTTCCAACAACAGTGTGCAATACATAAGGTTGTTTGATGCACCAAAGAAACAAAGCCACGATGATGTAAGCATATGCATCATACACAAACTTTTTCAACAAAATAGATTATGTTCCAACTTGTTGTTAGAGTCGTCATTGCTTCTGAGTAACATTCTCCACACAAAAGCTAGAAGTTACTTTGGAGTAGGCCTTAGGAAAAGCATGAAAAAGATATGATGTTGGATACCTTAACTTCTCTCTCATGTTCAAACTTGGAAGCCCTGTACATGAATGCTTATAAACATTACCATCTTTATGACACACAATGTGATTATGATAGTATGATTTATCAAGGCAATCACTATCATCTAATGGTTTGATCAAGCTTAATATATGGATTTAAGAAGCCCATTGATACGATAATTATGGTCGTATCAAGCTTTACTTTTGGGGTGACGGGCAAACGGGCTCTTCTTAAATCGTGCAACTTTTTCTTCATCTACTTCATATATCTATAATTGTAAAATCGCGGTGTATCATTTTTCGGTCCCATATGCCTTGAAGGCATTACGTGGACGTAAATATGATTCTCTTTTTCTTGTTGTTTTGTCCCTCTTTATAATACCTAACGACCCATGTGGGCCATTTTAGGATCATAGCTATTATTTCTTGCACTTACATGCAATATAGTATTTCTTTCCCCCCTCAAAGGTGCTACACTATAAATTCCTCATACAATAATTGTGCACACTTATGAGCACATTCATGCCATACAATATGTGTCAATGACTTGTGATCCACGTTGATATGATACTCTACATAGAAAGTGCCAATTAACATAAACTAGTGTGATCAAGACAGGTGCTCATGTTCATACAATTGGCTATCCACGAAAATTTCATATAATAAATTTGCAATTAAACTAGATATTATTATGTACGACATTTCATGTTGCATTTCTTTTATTTTATATCATAGTATGGGCACCATAATGGTAAGCTACATTTTAATATACCCATGAACTTAAATTTAAATCTCACTTATTGTACTACTTTAGAGGATGCATTTGTGGAATGTAACGTCCAATTACTAGTCAATGTGGGGTATCATGTACCATAAGATTATCATGCACCAAACAACAAAACATTTCTCCACCCAATGTCAAGTGAGAGGCTAAACGAAGCTCCCAAGTGAGCACATCCCAACTAGCAAAGTCATCAATTCTCTTGGCACAAAACCATATGGACCATAGGAATATCATGCATGCAAGGTTTTAATGTACCTTGCACAAATATTCCACATGTAATAGGTTGAACACTGGCAGTTGCACATAAACCATAGGCTGGATAAGAAATTCAATGTCACTTATATGCTTCTATGTTGAAGAGTGGCTAAAGCTTTAGGTGTTACCAAAACATATCATTTGATCCATCCTTGGAAAGATATTAGTTAGAAGAATCTGGAACACTAATGATGACACAATTTGGAGTTTTGGTTTAAAACTTATAACTGTTTCTCTAAAGGCAACTCCAATATAACATCCTTATTGGCCTTCCTCTACAAGTTGGCATACATTTTGAGAAGATTTGAAAAGAATTATATCATGCAATATGAAGGAAGATGGCCATTGAATTTAGATTCTAGATAATTCTAAAATCCTCCCACACTATCATAAACCTAAACCCTAAACTACACACCATCCTTATCTCGCGTTAGTTTTTACAGTAGTTTTCCACACTCGAGGATAAGAGTGACATGGTTAATTGAGAATGTAAAGAAGGAATGGATCGCATTTAATCCTAGGGGTTGGGACAATTCGCAAGGGCCAAGTGGGAACTTGCATGTGGGACATGTGTTTAACTATAAATATGAGGCCTAGCTAACCTCATAAGTCAAGGATTCAATTATGTCAAGGTTGTGATTTTGTGGTAAATAGATTCTTGGTTCGAACGCACATTGGTGCCAAGTATGACTCGAACCCCATCGATGGTAGTATGGATGCCATTTAGGGCTTGGGTCCATCTCAATACCTTCGCTCAAGGGTGGTTGAAATGGATTAGGATCCTTCCTTCCTCTATTTCCTCATTTTTCATGCTTACATTAGAGACATCCTTAATACATCCTTTATATACCTTCACCATAAGCATACAACTCAATCATATTAGACTAGCAAACTCATTCCTCCTCTTTTTTCATGTAACACTTCTCGTTGTACCAATCCTCATCTATTCATATGAGCTCTTCCTTGGCAAATGTTGTTCTACCTTCCATAAACACTTCTTGGTCCTAAGTGTCACCCACTCTTCTAAAGCCCTTCCTAAGCCAATATCTCATTTGTTTTTGTGAGCCCTTTCATATGCTAATATTTCACCCATATGTGCATTGATGAAACCATTGAGATTCTTTTATATTGGATTGAGATATGGATATGATGATTTGAGATCTCAAAAGAAGAAGTGTTGGAACTTGGAATAAAGAATATGTACCCAAGATATTTGAACCAATTAATAAAAGGGAAAAGTACCAGGATACCCTAGAAAGTTCGTCTATTTACCAGAATGCCCTTGGAAGTTCCAAATTTACCAGAATAAATAGGGTTATTTTGGGTCCATTTCTTCCATCTTTGGTAAATAGGGCTTGTAGATTTGAGTGTATAATTACTTTATAAAGTGTAATTTTTTGGACATAGGGGTAGTTTGGTAAATTTGGAACTTCTAGGGGCATTCTGGTAAATAAACGAACTTCCAGGGGTATCCTGGTACTTTTCCTTGGAAGTTCCAAATTTACCAAACTACCCCTATGTCCAAAAAATTACACTTTATAAAGTAATTATACACTCAAATCTACAAGCCCTATTTACCAAAGATGGAAGAAATGGACCTGAATTAGCCCTATTTACCAAAGATTTGAGTGTATAATTACTTTATAAAGTGTAATTTTTTGAACATAGGGGTAGTTTGGTTTATTTGGAACTTCCAGGGGCATTCTGGTAAATAGACGAACTTTCAGGGGTATCCTAGTACTTTTACCTAAAATATATACCTAAGGAGTAAAAAACCAATGTGATATAAGAAACAATTGTTTTATAGGAATTGAAAGGGTTTGACTACAAAGTGGAGGTATTGGTTGTAGCCTATAGGGCTAAGAAGGTTAGGAAGCAATATTGGTGTGATCATATATGAACCATACGTACCATACGTGCATTCTTATTCGAGAATGTTTCAATCGTTCGAGTATGGTAAACACCCTCGAAGTATGGTAAATACCATACTTTTGTATTCATTATTTATTGTAAGATAATTTTTTAAGGTAAGAAAGTTAAGGTAAAAAGTGTAAAAAAAACATAAGAATGTTTTGATAACATACACATTCGTATGAAAAAGAATGTTTGCCAATGCATTCGAGTATATTGCGTACTATGGGTGTGATATTTGAGAAGAAGAATGCTAACCATCCTCCAAAACATTGCCCTTATGAAAGCTCTAACCATTTTGAGGAAAGAGTCACACTCCTTTTCAATCAATTTTCAAACAATTGGAAACCAAGGTCAAGGCTTTTATAGTTTATATCGAAGGCTTTTAACCTCTTTTCCTAAGTTTCTAGGTCAACCAAGTGTTGTTGGCAAAAGCATCATGTGTTTGTGTGAATGTCAAGCGAGATCACGGCGAACCTGAACCAAGGAAGATGGCACTCCTCATAATGTAGGGTAGTGACTTGGATAATGTAGGGCACCCTAATGTAAATATATGTAGTGGCACTCCTCATAATGTAAATATATGTTGAGCAGCATGGGTAAATCTTCCAAAAAACAAATCCTACAAAAATGGTGCATATGAAGGTTTTTTTCCTATGAAATTGAGCACTAGAGATCCGAAGTAATGGCCTTGCGATTGGAGAATACTTGATCAACTCAGGTATATGTTAAGGAATAGAAGATGGCATGAAAGAATGAGAAGCGAAGAAATGGATTTGGATATGTTTCCGCGTGGAATGCCGTATGATGTGTGCATACCAAGCTATGTGCACAAGCATGGTACGCAAACTCGACGAGTCCTTTAGTAGAAAGCTTGAATATTAGTGCAATAATGTGTGAGACAAATCCTTATGAACATGACATGGGTTATTTGCTCAATGGCTTTAACTTTGCCTAGCTGCATGACACTCAACAATATGAGCACTACCTTCAATCTTACCCTCAAACATTTTGCACATCCAACGATTCTAAACCCTAAACCCTAAAGCTATTCATTAAAGTTATTAGTGATGATGACCACTTGAAGCAGCAAGAGTTGTTACTACCTACTCCTTCCACAATACAATGTAGCCATTTTGGTTTATAATGTTTCCTTTTGGTCTCCACAATACACTTGCCATCTTCTAACAATTTGATCATTGCCTTGTTTAAAGAAAAAGAAAGAAAGAAAGAAAGATGAATTCCTCTTGATTATTTTGCAGAACTCAAGAAGATCGTGCAACAACTATGTATAGCTCACCCTTGCAAAAATTTTACACAAAACAAACAATGATTCTATGACAAATTAAAGACTATGTTGATTTTGATCAGACTTCTATGGATATCCTCCATTCTGTGCTGGTCTCCCATTGAGAATCTCAAAATGGATAAGAAAAGATGCAATAAAATGTAATGTTGTAATTAGGGCACACTAAGATCTATCTCAATTCCCTAGTTAGGGGGGGTGGTTGGGTGGAAGCATGCCCTTAATTCCATTTTCTTTCCTTTTGACTATATGTTTGGTAACTGCTGAATTAGTTGTGCTATCCCTAACATTTAGTTAGATTAGTTAACATTTGGTTCGTGCAATCTATCGGCCCGTGTTACTTAGGTTAAATGAATATGTTGCCAATCGCCACATCCGAGGCATTGACAAATATGTGGAGCTCTTGATTCAAATCAATTGAGAAACACCATGTATTGCAATGTAACAAGGGGCAACCCTCATCATGTGTTAATGACTCAACAACAACAGATGGACAATTGCTCTCGTGCATGGATCATTTGCACAAGTAAATATGTCCATTTTTGGCCATTGAAAGTTTTGATTAAATGCAAGAAGAAGGTGCATTTCTAGGTTCTATAACTATTGTTTGTGTCTTAAAAGCATGTGGGTTCTCAAAACATGGTTTTCATAACTTTTCACAAACTTGGAGCTACATTACAATCTTTTGATTGACAGATTGCAGGATAATCTGGAAGTTCCCCCCCCCCCCCCGCTTGTTGGTTGTTTTTCTCTACTGTGGATGTATATAGAATCATTTCCTTAGCTCATTTAAACGAAGGATTCATGGGTAGCCATTGTCTTCCACAAGATGGGCTTGGGAAGGATAGTCACTTCCTTTCCATCTATTTTGTATGTTGCCGGTGATATGCCTTTTTTAAAACTAATGGAAGGATATTTTGTTTCGAAAAAAAAAGGCAACCCACATAATGTATTTTCTAGCATCATGTTTGTATGCATACTTTTAGGATGTAAATATATGTTGAGCAGCATGGGTAAATCTTCCAAAAAACAAATCCTACAAAAATGGTGCATATGAAGGTTTTTTTCCTATGAAATTGAGCACTAGAGATCCGAAGTAATGGCCTTGCGATTGGAGAATACTTGATCAACTCAGGTATATGTTAAGGAATAGAAGATGGCATGAAAGAATGAGAAGCGAAGAAATGGATTTGGATATGTTTCCGCGTGGAATGCCGTATGATGTGTGCATACCAAGCTATGTGCACAAGCATGGTACGCAAACCCGACGAGTCCTTTAGTAGAAAGCTTGAATATTAGTGCAATAATGTGTGAGACAAATCCTTATGAACATGACATGGGTTATTTGCTCAATGGCTTTAACTTTGCCTAGCTGCATGACACTCAACAATATGAGCACTACCTTCAATCTTACCCTCAAACATTTTGCACATCCAACGATTCTAAACCCTAAACCCTAAAGCTATTCATTAAGTATAAATTAAACACATAAATATCAAGATTGTGGCACTTTTGATAATGGAAATTGAAAATAGTTTTCTGAGGCTAGTGCAAGATATAGAAATTTCCTTAAATTGAAATGACTTTTCAATAACTGCAAATTATGCAAGAGAATCATTGCTGAGTGGGAATTTGTCTTTTGAAGATGATAATTGTATCTTTCTCATCATTAATAATTGTTAATCACACAATTAAATGATCTTATACACTATTATGCAACTGAGACCCATATTAGAAAGTATGGCATCTCCATATAAGCTAATGAAGAAGTTGACACAAAGAAGGCCCCACATTATATATTCAATTTCAAAACTTTCAAGATAAATTTCCAAATAATGTGAGTCTTGACCATAGTTGTCAAAAAACGTGTATTCTACATTTAGAATACGTTTTAGAATTCTCTGAATTATTGTACACGTATTCTACATTTTAGATCTACCATTTTATAATAATTCATGTATTCTACGTATTCGACTTATTCTACTTATGTTACAACTACGTAACATTTCAAAAAAGTTTAAAGAAATTTTTAATTTTAAAACCTAAATTGATTTAAAAAAACTTCAAAATTTAAGAAATATCAAACATATTTTACGCCTATTCTATCTGTATAATCCATATTCTAAGTATTTAAAAAAAAATGATAGAATAATTTTAGAATACTTAGCATACGTATTCTACGCGTATTGTATGCTAAGTATTCTACAACAATGGTCTTGACTTCAACCATCATTGCATAAGTTGGGTCAAATACAAGGGACAACCTAATACAAAATGAGAGAATGGTAACAAAAAAACTTGCAACCTCAAGCTTAATTTTGTGTACATATGTTCTCTACATCAATGTATGTCCCAATATAGAATGCCTAGTTGATCGGTTAACCATGTTGAATCAATATCTACCAAACTCATGTCATTTTCCCCTACATGTATTTTGGAAAATAACATTTTGGCGAATTCATTATATCAAATCTAGCATTAAAAGGTTTAAAATATAACCAATGTTGTTCTATCACTTTCCTAAAATGGTTTTGTTTTGAACCAAGGATAGTATATGTCCACCTAATAGGGACATGTTATTCAGATCCAAAAACCCTAATGCTCTAGCATGATTTCCTAAGAGGAGCATGAATACCAATTTCATCGTATCGACATAAACTTTACACTGTTTTTCCAAGCATGGCTTTACAAAACTCATATTTTCTTTGTCATCAACTAAGGCTTGGACCCATACCTAGAAATAAGGAAAAATAAAGCTAACAAATATTTTTTCTAAGGAGGTCAATCACACGTGAAACAGGTCATGCATGTTGTCACATGACATGTTTCTTTGCTAACTTCAGGACATGTGTGTGTGGCCATTCTATTTTCATTTTTCAAGGTTTCTATGATCAAACAACACAACCTTTTACTTTCCATTTTCCCAAGAAATGATAAAAAACAGCCATGTATCTATTTTTTTATCCAATTTAAACAAAAGGTATTTTTTGCAAAAACAAACAATAATTATGGATGCACTACGTTATTGTATAGGTAATATGAAAAAAAATAAAAATACCCAAATATTGTATTTCAACTACTGCATTATTTCTTTTTTGAGGGCACTCAGCCATAAAATGCCCTAACACACCACAATGAAACAAATGTACCCAATTTAAACCGAAAATACATAGAAAGAATATTAGAGTATGCAATTTGCAAACAACTTGGCCTCTTTATAGTTCTATTGTGTGCATTAGCACTAGGAGGACCAAGATCTTTCCTGGCTTTTCAATTACTAATTGTAATATTGGCCAAACCATTGAATATGTACACTCTACCTCAACCCATACATGATGCATTGATACTCTCACTTCAATATATCTTCGTATTCCACTAGTGTCCTCCAAGGAACAATATGAACCAAACTTTTTTCATAAAAAACTGGGAATGTATTGAGTAATTTCTCTTTATGCTCTTGCGATACCAAAACAACATAAAACCTACGAGGACTGACATAAACATCTTGAACACAACCAAACTATAAAATCCCACATAACCATTGTTTGATTCCCTAAAGGAAAGGCATTTTGCCCATGAAAAACAATACGATCCCTCTATCAAAGAAATTAGCAAATGACCCCAAAAACTCATTGTCGCTTATTTCTACATTAGCCACTTCATCGTAACAAAATCCTCAACAACTTTCACATTCTGCCTTATACATTATACAATCTTCCGTTAGAATATTTGTCATGCATCATAAATGTTCCCAATGACTATCATCCTTGTCAATATCATCTTGTCTCATTGGATCAACATTAGACATATCATTATTATCACCCCTCTCAATCTTTCTCTCTCTCTCTCTCTCTCTCTCTCTCAAGTAGTGAAGGAACACAAATATATCAATAAACTTGTGAAAAACACTACAATGGTATACTAATTGAGTGTGGTCACCACAACACAAGTAGTGTGACATTTTGATTCGCCAATAAGCAAGATGATTACGCCACCAAGGAAATAATTTCTAGTTGATCCAATAAAGAAATTTCCACATAAATACTCCGTTCAACTTTTGTAGATATGCTCTGACTCCATACCTACAATCAAACACTAAAGCATTGTGCATATCCCAACTATAACTCAATCTGCAATATCTCAGAATTAGGAAAACAATCTTCATCTCTAATTTTAGGTCGATTTGTATGAATTGTGGTAAACATCCATTGTCTTGGTGTCAACTAACAATGCGACACAACTTGCCAAATCCAAGATATGTATCTGTCTCTTCTCCTCCAAAAAACAATTTTATAAAGACATCAAAAGGGCACATATGTATATTTTCCAGGATGGTTGAGAATATATAAAAAAGGACAAAGTTTCAAAATGGCACAACTCTAGATTGCAAATGAGTAGCTTTCATGAAAGTCATTTCGTCATGCAATGAAAAGAAGCTTTTTGATTAAGTATATGCATTGGAATGACACCATAGTTGTAGTTCAAGGAAAATTTGGTTAGATAAGAAATGGCTAAAAAGTACTTTATGACTTTAAATGTAGTCAAAGATAAAGAAAATTATCAAAAAGTATCTACATGCATAAGACAGTCAAAGAAAGAGAAGAGTCACCCAAGAGAAAGTAAATGCGAATGGAATTTTTGGGGAAATCTCAAGTGGAAACGTGTTGAGAAATATGACAATTTATGGATTTGTACATCCATTCAAAGAACTTATACAAGCAAGAAAACGCTTGAAAGAAATGGGTTACATTTGCCTTTCACACTGTTGAATTGACTTGGCCACAATCTTCCTTCTCTCACCGGCTCCTTGGTCTGTGACGCTAGTGGTCCCTCCCCCGTTCCAACACATTCTCGCGAAAATTCGCGACATCTTTGGTGAACCCAACGTGAAAAGGGGCGGCAAAGGAGCTCAAGATGAGAGGAAGTGAGCAAGCAAAGGCAATGGCGGTGTCGTGTGAATCTTCACACACTATGTAAAAAAATAATGAAATAATTATCATAGATTAGATTAGTAGCTTACTATAGAAAGATGGATATACTCAAGAGCTTCAAAATGTATTTTACTATATACAAAATGGAGAAATACATATCAAGTTATGAGAAAATAAAGTTTGATTAGATAGGGAAATTAGAACTATCCCACATAGATAGGAAAGTTAAGGCCCTGGCTATATAAACACCTTAAGCTCCCTCATTTTTCATTTGTGCTAAGAGCACTTTGGCCACTTTGTCTTGATGGATGATGGTGGCCAAATTCCTTAAAACCGGAAACCGGCTGGTAAGAAAATCCGGAAAACGGGTTCGGTAAGCAAATTTGGAAATGGGCCGGTAAGCAAATCCGGAAACCGGCCGGTATGCAATTTGGAAACTGGTTGGTATGCAAAACCGGAACCGGAATGGGTATGCAAACTGGCCAGTAAGCAAAACCGGAACCGGAATGGGTATGCAAACCGGAAAATGACTGGCAAGCAAAATCGGAAACCGGCCGGCAAGCAAAACCGGAACAGGAACGGGAACCGGCAAGCAAAACCGGAATTGGAACCGGCAAGCAAACCGGAACCGGAACCGGCAAGCAAACCGGAACTGGAATCGGCAAGCAAAACCGGAACCGGCAAGCAAACCGGAACTTGCCGACAAGCAAAATGGAACCGGCTACCGGACGAGGTTGGACGCGGACGGACGAAAGATTGGATCATGCAACAAACTAAAGTAAAGTGAAGAGAACTAAAGTAAAGGCCATGTGGACGTAAGCAACTAAAGAAGAGAGTGCATGGAAAAAGTAAAGGTCATGTGAACGGTCACATGCAACTAAAAGAAAAAGCTAGGCAACTAAAAGTAGAGGCCATGCAACAAAAAGTGGAAAGGCTATGATCAAGGGAGAACTCTATATATATTCCATTTTTTTCCTTACACTCAGACTCTCCATATTATCTTAATTTTCTTCTCAACTCCCTTATCTTAGGGAAGCCATAACTCTCATAAACCCTAAAATTCCCTACGGAAGCCATAATACTCATATAACCTAATCCTAATCTTCCCTACGGAAGCCATATCTCTCAAAACCCCTAATTTTTCTTTTCTATTAATCTTAGTAAACCTAAAACTTCTAAATCCCAATCTTGGGACATTGTAATTTTTTTTTCCTTTGTTAATGAAAATTATTAAATTTCTTCTTTCTGTTAATTGTTAAAAATATAAACGCACAAATGTGATTATCCTATGGTCGGAGGCCCCGGGGTCTTGCCTCAAAGTTCACGTATCCTCGTCGTCGCGAAGGTAAGGTACACATCCGCACCAACCCGATTGGAGTTCTCATGGTTGTAATGTCACGACTGTCGACCGCCAACTGGAATTGATCGTAGCCAGAGTAAAGATCGCCGATGGAGTAGATGGACCGGCCCGCAAACGCCTCGGCAAATTCATCCACACTCGGACCGATTCCAGCATTCCGAATTGTCACCTTGTTTACGGGTTGAAGATCTTGAATCAATCGCAACGATCCATTCTTCTTTGGCACCGTGAACCACCTATTAGAATAAGGAGCATTCGATGGTTCTAGAATTCCCATCCTCACCTTCTCCTTTAAGAGCTCGATCAACTTCGGTAGGTGTGCTCTCGGAACCGGTATCGGTTTCAAATTCCAAGGCACATGCGGCACCGTGAAGATCACCATTGGTTCTACCGTCCTTGGATTAGCACACCCGATTTCTTGTGGAAAAAACGCTGTCGTGTGAATCTTCACACACTATGTAAAAAAATAATGAAATAATTATTATAGATTAGATTAGTAGCTTACTATAGAAAGATGGATATACTCAAGAGCTTCAAGAGATTGACCTTGAACCAACTCGTTGGTTCCTTATCTTTCTTCTTCCAATGTCACCATGACCATTCTTTCCACCATAACCATGGAGACCATCCAAACCACCAAATCCTTTGTCTGAGCTTTGCATTGCCATATTTGGTTTTCATGTCCTCTTCTGCCTTCCCGAAGCATAACCCTTCATGCATCATGCAAGTGCTACCTTTATTTCGACCATCGCCATGGTTAACGCAATTTAGTCTTCCTTCTTTCATCAATCTAGGTTTGTCTTCATTAGACCTCACTTGAACATTGACTTTGACTACTCCTTGTAGCCCATGCTTCAAGTCCACGCTCACTTTCAAAATCTGGGATGACCACATTTCATGTTTCCCACATCCACCTTTTTCATGGTATGCTCTCATGTGACAGTTGACCATCGTTTGTTTGATCTTCACACTAGAATCCCCTTTTGAGTCAGAGCATGGGATCATATCTCGCGGAATACCCTTAGACTTCACTTGGCTCGCTTGGCCATTGTCATGCACCATTGTGCTTTGTTTGACCTCTTCATCGTATATATCAACATTGACCTTCACTTCCTCGTTACCACCTTCCATATCTTGGGTCTTTATTTGGTTCAAGTATGTCTCTTCGGTGATGGCCCTTTCTCCACCGACCGATATGTTCCCGTCTACCATTGCCCAAATATCTTGAAATAGTGGGGAAGAAGTCTCGGCACACTTGCCATCCTCCTTCATTGTGTTGTCCATAGCCACCTCCATCTCTAATTCGTTATTTGTGGCCATCTCTTCAAATTCATCGGCCTTGTACCCATTGACCTTCTCAATCGAGCAATCCTCGATTATTCTTCCCTCTTCTTTGCATGTGTTAGTTTTGGCCTTCACTTCTTCGCTCATCATTTGCTTCAGTTTTTGCTCCTTTTGAAGCTTCTCTTCAGCCTCAACTTGCGCCTTTAAGTGCTCGAATGCCTCTTCCATCAAGACTTCTATGTCGAGTATTGTTGAACCTTCCCTCTTCGAGTTTTCTTCTTTAGGTGGTAATTTGTAGTTGCTTCCCGTCCTATTTTCACCATCCCTAGTACGTTGTGTTGTCACCGATGAGAATCTTGTCTTCCTCTCATCGTGAAGTCGACATACTCTTTCCACTTTCGTCCAATCTTCTGTGAGGCCATTTGCACCATCGTCATCTTCAAGTCGGATTCCAATGGCATTCCTTTCCTTCCGATCGATTGACTTCACAAACATTAGGACTTTTTCCACCCCCACCAATCTTTGATCCCGCTCCGAGAGTTGTGCAAAGCGACACTCGAACTCAACGAAAGCATGCATCTCATTGATGGGTCTTTAATGATGATACCCATTGATCGAACTCGTATAGTTTGCATCTCTTCGGCTCTTTGTATCTATATGCCTCCATGAGATATCCTCCTACCGCCTCGTTTCACGTCGGGTTCACCAAAGATGTCGTGTAAATACGATGAGGATACGTGAACGTTGAGGCAAGACCCCGGGGCCTTTGTCTAGAGGATATCAAATTCGTGTATTTATATACTAAGAATTAACCGAAATGAGAAAGATTAACAAATTTCATTAATAAAAGGGAAAGAAAGATTACAATCAATCCCAAGATTGGGATTACAAAAGTTTTATCTTATGGAGATGATTAAAATAATAGATTAGAGGAAATAAGAGATTATGATTCTTGAGTGTTATAGCTTTGACGAGGAATTTTGGATTTTGAGAGATTGCTTCCGTATGGAAATTATGGTTTACTTGAGAGATAGCTTCCGTAGGGAAGATTAGGGTTATTGGCTTCGATAATATAAGAGAGCTCTCAAAGAAAAGAAAAAAAATTAAGATAATATGGAGATTCTATCCTAGTGTAGGAAAAAAAATAGAATAAATATGGAGTTCTCCCTTGATCATAGCTTTTCCACTTTTTGTTGCATGGCCTCTACTTTTAGTTGCCTAGCTTTTTCTTTTGGTTGCATGTGACTGTCCACATGACCTTTACTTTTTCCATGCACTCCCTTCTTTAGTTGCTTGCGTCCACATGGCCTTTACTTTAGTTCTCTTCACTTTACTTTAGTTTGTTGCATGATCCAATCTTTCGTCCGTCCGCGTCCAACCTCGTCCAGTAGCCGGTTCTATTTCGCTTGCTGGCCGGTTCCAGTTCCGGTTTTGCTTGCCGGCCGGTTTCGGTTTGCTTGCCGGTTCCGGTTCCGGTTTTGCTTGCCGGCCCATTCCAGTTTGCTTACCGGTTCCGGTTCCGATTTTGCTTGCCGACCGATTTCCGGTTTGCATACCCGTTCCGGTTCCGGTTTTGCTTACCGGCCGATTTCGGGTTTTGCTTACTAGCCGGTTTGCATACCCGTTCCAATTCTGGTTTTGCTTGCCGACCGGTTCCGGTTTTGCATACCGGCCGGTTTCCGAATTGCATACCGGCCGGTTTCCAGATTTGCTTACCAGCCCGTTTTTAGATTTGCTTACCAGACCCGTTTTCCGGATTTGTTTACCGGCCGGTTTCCGGTTTTAGGGAATTTGGCCACCATCATACATCAAGACAAAGTGGCCAAAGTGCTCTTAGCACAAATGAAAATTGAGGGAGCTCAAGGTGTTTATATAGCCAGGGCCTTAACTTTCCTATCTATGTGGGATAGTTCTAATTTCCCTATTTAATCAAACTTCATTTTCTCATAACTTGATATGTATTTCTCCATTTTGTATATAGTAAAATACATTTTGAAGCTCTTGAGTATATCCATCTTTCTATAGTAAGCTACTAATCTAATCTATAATAATTATTTCATTATTTTTTTTACATAGTGTGTGAAGATTCACACGACAGCGGTGACTGTCGACCGCTTGGTGAATGCTCGGGAGAGCGCAAGTGGCATCGACAGGGCCATAGAAACAATAGTCAGCGCATCAAGCCGATTCAACGGGAAAGACGTCACGAACTACCTGGAGGCCTTCAAGGCTGAGATACTGATGAGAGATGTCCTGAACGATAAACGATTGTCCGTGTTTTCCTGGGTAGTTACACCAAGCATCCACGCTGAGGTGCTCGAGATGCAAGCTGACTGTCGGAGTTGGCCGGAGTTCGAGCAGTAACTCCTCGAAAGATATGACTTCAATGACTTGCATTGGTTATCGAAGAGGGAGAAGATTGAGTGGGTTGAGAGCCCCTGAAAAGGGAGGAACACATCGGCACTCCTCCAGGAGTTTGAGAAATAATTCATGCGACTCTTCGCGCTAGACCGGATTGTGCTCGATACGTCGAGCTAGGTCCTATTGTTCATCAAGTCGGGGGATCCACTTGAATAGGAGAAGGTGGGTCTCCTCTTGGAGATGGACGAGGGGCTCATGGTTGACTGGGCTGTGATCAAAAGAGTTTGTAGCCGTTTCGACAAATGACGAGAATCGAACGATGCAGGGTCGTCGTCGGACGGCCCAGCTACCGGGAGGAAGTCGGAAAAGTCGATTACGACTCGGTCAGAAGATACAAGGAGGTGGCTCGAGTCGGGTGCGGTTCCAACCAACGTGGTCAAGGGGTCATCCGGGGGTGTAGCTCTGGAGGATCTAACAAAGATGGTACGAGACCTCCAGATTGCCCAGGCTCAGTGTTGTTTGGTCGACAATAACTATTGCCGACACTGTATAGGTCGAACGTTGCTCACCGAACGTTCTATCAATGAATTGTGGTTTTAGACGAATAGATACTAAAATGGTTGTAAACTTATCGATGATCAGTAAGCATCGAGATCACTATTTACGTAATAAGTTATAACAGAAAGGAAATAGATTGACAGAACGTTTCGTACACAGAGATTTCCTAAACTAACTTTATATTACTAAATAAAATGATAGCTCTTTACACTGCCTTCGGTTCCTCTTATTGGCAACCAAAAGGACTTCCTCATCAAGAAAACATATTGCCAAACATGGCAAGAACTACAAAATCCTGAACTAACTTATAATTTCAATTTCAATTTACTTCGGCCAGATGCTGACTCATCGATCCTCTATACCGATCCGAAACCGACTCAGACTCCGAAAGTTCTTCATTTCTGATTACGACACTTCCCCACTTGTCTGGGTAACACTTGGCACGCCTGTGGGACAGGGCTTTGTCCGGCGAACCCCATGGTACCCCTTCTACTCCTGTTGATCCGAAGGAAGGTCCTCTAATTCATCCTTTGCGTCATCCTGCAGAATATCGAACAATGAAGGTTTAGGTTGTTGCATATCCTCCTCGTCCTCGTCTTCGGTTTCTGTAAACGTGTTTGTATCTATGGTCATTGGTCTTGGTTTCTCCATTGTCGGTGCTTCCAGTCCCGGGGTCTGATTTCGCCTTTTGGATTCAAGGTTATCTAGCTAGATAGTTGTGTCGACATTATGTTTGTCGAATTCTTGCATAATGCGACTAACTTCTTCTCAGTGACAAGCTGCTATCTCATACAAGTCTTTAGCAATATCTTCCTGAATAGTTGATATTGCTTCTTCTGTCATTTTGAAGAAACCTTGGCTGTGAGCCTTCCTATTGTCTCTGTTAGCCTGTAACAACTGAAGTTTAGCTACTTGTGCCGACCAGGTTTTCCAGCCTTTATCTATGAACTCATTCACCATTTTCAAGGTGTTAAGTTTATGGCGTCTTAGGATGTCTTGAATTCTTTCCTCGGTTATACTCGCTTGAGAATGTGCTTTTGCTAGTGTTCTTCGTAAATCCTCAATTTGAGCATTCTTTTCTCCTTCTGTCTGTAACAACTTGTTTTGCGCCAATAATAGGTCAAGTCGCCTTTTTGCCAACACAACTTCCACTTGTGAACACCATCTTTCCAGAGTTGCTCGCCTTTTTGCCGACACAATTTCTTGGATCGGATTTCGGCTTTTTCAGCTCTAGCTTCCGCCGCCTTGAATGTTGCTTCTACTTGTTGTAGCTTTTGTTACCATTAACATGTTCGTGTTCACAAGTGGAAGGATCGCGCATAAATGGAAGGATAAGGGAAATTTTAGGGCTTTTTCAATGATTTTACAAAACACATTGATACCAGTATCATACATGTTCAAACATACTATGAAAAAGGTTAAAAATCCACTATTTTCGTGATTTAGAAGTAACTAAAAAAAGACGAATTTCAAAAAGATACATTCTCAATTTATATCACAAACTTTACAACCAATGTTATTTTATAAGAAACGATTTTTTAGAAATCATAAGAATTCAAAACACATGCTTTTATATTACTCGATTTGTTACAAGCGGAATGTAGTTACACTTAATAGCCAAATATACATTCATGATCACTCCTTTACGGAGAATCATTACTATAACTAATATACAATGATGATTCCTCCTCATCATCCTCGGATGTACCAATCAGTGCATTATCTTCGTCATAAACCAAATGGTTTGACTCTAGATTATATGTAGTAGATCTCGTTTGCCTTTGACTCGAGCCACCTTGTAGACCTGGTAATTTTTCTTTTATTATATCTATTGTTGACTTCCTTAATCGTCCGGCTTTTGTAAGTGTGAAGTCGTACACGATGATATCCACATCAGAGATATCAAGGGTCGAGGTGTTACGAATGTTTCGCTTCCTCTTCCTACCTCCCCTTCTTGTTGGGCATTCAATCATCTCCAATGTATACTTACCTGTAAAAGCATTTGCACTTCTAGTGTTGTACCAAATTATGAACATTTATAGACTTGATCGTGTTTTCTATTTCATGCATTAACACTTCTAGAATTTTACCAACCCAAAATTGGTGGCCATGTGAGTTCTCATCAGCCGGCGTTGCAATCAACATCCCCGCGGTGAGCTCTTGCAAATTGCCTTGCCATCTAACTTCGGCTGCTTTGGTCATCCTTGGTCCCACATAAATGTCTCTTTGTTGTGGATGGACTAAGCTGTCATTAATCGCATTTACTAGTTGCTCCGGAGTTCTATTTACGCGATCATGTTGCAGCGACCATGTGAATGGCGTTTCCAAATTCCAATTATCAACAGATACACAATTGTCTATAATTTCTTTCTGATCACTATAAAATACATCCCACCATGACGTGTCTTGTTGTGCGGCATATTTCTTGGCGGCCTCAATATGCTTTCTTTTTTCTTCTAAGGCTTGGAGCCATGACCGTTTTTGTTTTGATACCAAGTTGCTCTGCAACTGTCCTTTCTTCTCAATTGGCATTTGCTTAGCTCCATGGACAATTGTACTCGGCATACAAAGTAATAACTGGCAACCACCTTCAGGTTCCCATGTTGTAGAAGATGAATATTGTTTAGCATACAAAAGTGTAGAACCACTTATTCCATTTTTCTTTATCATAAAAATGTGATTGAAACTTATATTGTTTAACTGAGCAAGCACTTTAACATTCCCACCACCCCCATCTAATATATATCTCTTAAAGTCATATACCTCCTTCAAGTGTAACACTTTTGGGTGTGGTGTATATGCATCACAAATGACATCAAATAGTTTAGGTAAAGTGAAAGCATCATGCCGAGACAACTATTTGGAGAATGTGCTAAACATCTGATCTATATGGTCATGTGTGTGGCCAACCAAAAGGAAATTGACTTTCACTTTCCTAAACAATTCTAGGTTGACCAACATACTTAGATAGCCAAATACAGTTGAATTTTTGTTCTCTCTAGCAGTATTGTCCAATTGAATGTATAGAACAGGGGGGAAAGGTTGGCCCCAAGACATCAAAACTCGGTGAATCACTATAAGTGTTAGGTTAGGGTCATTGTGAACATTGGGGTAAGTAATGAAGATGTGAGGTCGAACAGACCTATTATAAGCCAAGCATCCCACCAAGTGCATTTGAACAAGGCACTCATCATTGACATCTTTGGGGAGCCTCCGCATATGCGGCAAGCATGTCTTCTTCTGGTCCATGCCATCTATCATTAAGCACATGTATTGTTCGGGCCTCTTCAAACACTTCTCTCTATGATGCATCGCCTTCTTTCGTTCTAAGGATTGTGCCTCACGATGCTCTTGTAGTAACTTCTTACTCGTATCCTTTTCCATTGATGTCTTTGCACCTTTAGCCAAACTTTTAAGATTTGCACAAATGGAGCAATACCCCATACGTACTTTACGAGGAATAATAACATTTGAAAACCGAGCTCTCCATAATCTTGTGAATTGGCTATAGGTGATAGACTTATTACGTGAGCCCAGCATATCAGATCGATAGACATCATAAACTTCCCGACGTGTATAATTATTAGAAAGGTGCATCCTACCTGTAGTGACATTACTTCACAATTTAACTGAAAGTAAGTTTTCATCCAACCAATAGCATGTCTTCCAATTGCACCTTTCATACTTGGAACCTCTTTACAATTGAGCATCTGATCCCCGCTAAGTAGACGTTGTTGTACTCTATGTAGCCGCATGTTACTAACACATAACGCAATTTTGAATGCAACTCTACATATCTGTTGCACATGGAAGATATAATACTCGAATGATACTTTGATCCCTGTACATTTGTCAGATACTAGTTGCATATGTGACCCGAGGTAAGTGTCTTGCTCATCACCAATCATCGAAAAATAGTATCGCCTTAATTCTCGCAACTTTGATTTTCCAATCATAGACATACAACCACGGGCACAACATATTTTTTTGACATCAAATCCAATCTGTTTATCTGATGTCACCAAGCTAAATCTAGCCAGACGAATTCTTCGTGGGATTCTTCTAATATGCATAGGGCTCCCAGATTTCTCTTCCTGCATAGAGGTTGGTGTAACCTTGTTACAATCTAATTCTCTGTTCTGACCATCGCCAATGTTATTCAATGTTTCCTAGGCACTACCTTCATTCTCCGTATCTTTATTAATATCGTATTCTTCAATAGAGAACTCTTCACATGTGTCATTATTTACATTCCCTATAGATGAGCTCAGACAATATTCTTCGATAGAATATGGTGAGTCTGTCGACAAACAATATTCTTCAATCGAATATGGTGACTCTGTCGACAAACAATACTCTTCAGTAGAAAACGATGAGTCTGATGACAAACAATATTCTTCAATCGAGAACGGTGAATCTTCACTCATGGCTTAGGGCTCTGTAAGTTATGTGCTTAGGGTAAGGAAAAAAACTAATAAGCTCCTCTCTAAACATATACTCCTCTCTAAACATAAACTTCTCTCTAAACAAAAGCCAAATCAATAAAATGTCTATATTATGTAATATTCTATTAATACAATACATAAAAATTTATTTTTAATAAAGTAATTGTATTTAAAATATCAATTATTATATAAACTACATCTATATGAAGTTAAATCAAGTATAATATAAATCTAATCATTAACAAGCCATGAATATGTTGGATTAATGTTAAAATCATTGGCTAATTAATGGCACCCATTTTGATATAGAACCTTTCACTCATTGGTTCTTTAATGCTCACCATTTTAAATATTAGACTTATCAATCATTGGTTAATTCATGCCCACATCTTTAATACACAACATTTGAGAGTCATAAAAATTGTTGCTTTTAGTAATCAATCATTGGTACATTCATGAGCCTCTATCATTGTCTCCTTCATGACCTTTGAAATCATTGCAGGTTGTTATGACTATAAAAGATTGATCAATATGTTAGTTTGACTTTGTAATCATTAATGCAATCATAAGTTACTCTAGTTAATGTGACTGTGGTTACCAACTAACTATCCTCAAACTTACCAACCTTGGTTAAGGTGACTATGGTTACTTTAACCAATGTGGTCAATCCCTATAAATAGGAAGACCTCGTCATATTTCACTCACAAGAGCGTACAGAGCGTACAGAGCACACAGAACGTACAGAGCACACAAAGCACACAGAGCACAAAGCACCAAAGCGCGATCTCCGCCTACACTGCCACACGATCAACCATGTCTTCAAAGAGAATCGAGCGCGAGGACTCTAGGTAGGCCTCTGACACTGTGGACATTTTTGTAAATATGTTTTGTCGCTCAAGAACTCGATACGCCGTATCGAGTTCCTGTATACAATACAAACTTTATACAGGAACTCGATACGGCGTTGTCGAGGTTTTCCTCGCGGATGCGTGGAATGAGGCGGGACCTCAGGGGTCCTGTACCGAAGAGCAAGAGAGAAAGGACAAGAGACCCACTACGTGCGAGCGTAGATTCACAGGGACACGGCCCTTCGATGCAAAGACGGGAGTGGGACAGCGACACAAAGAGACACGAATGTATGTATGTATTAACAAAGACAACAACAAGAACACGGAAGCAACAAAAACACGAAGTCGGTTACAACCGAACAGGCCGACGAACAGATGCCGATGCCTGTTCGTAAACGCACAGAAAGACAGGAGCAAGTTGGAGGTGCTGCTGGAAGCACTCGGGCATTCCTCAGAGCAGCGCGAGCCTCCCGAAACCTGCACAGAAGGAAGCTATGGAGTTTGCGAACCAGAGAGAGAGAGAAGCCTTCGCACGCAAACCGACAACACTTCGTCCTCGACTCTCCACGATCCCCTCCCCCTTCTCGTCTCCCTCCTTTTTATAGGCAAGGAAGGAGCTGTTTCCCCTTTACTTCCTACCCACTAAATCTACCCGCCTAGGATCTTCTATGGACAACATTCGAGAAGAGCCGGTTCCTACGCTCCTGTGCACCGATTCCGCTTGTGGACGGTTTTCTTCACGACATCCGCCCCCACCTAACTGCGCATCCACCGGCATGCGCCAAATTGAGTCGAGACGGAGAAAACCGGTCCAGCCTTCATTCCCCGCCCGTCGGTTCTTCCTCGGTTTCGGATCGTTCGTCGTCGCGGTCTAGGCCAACCGGATCCGGCTCGTCGTCGTGACGCTTCTTGAACGCTTTGATCCGCTTCCCAGCTACCGGTATCGTCATTCTCGTGTCGTCGAGCTCCGCCAGATGGTACGTCCCGTTGTCGTTGGCGCTTTGTACCATGTAAGGCCCGAACCACCTTCTTGCGAACTTCCGTGTCGCTCAGTGCTGGTTGTCAAGGCTGCTGTCGTAGACTAGCACCCAGTCGCCTTCCTCGATCTTCTTCGGTCGGAGCCGGTGTGTTCGGTCGAACCAGGCTTTGTTCCTCATCCTTGCTTCCCGAAGCCTTTCCGCAGCCTGCTCCACGTCCTCCGGTCTTCGCTCGAGCTGTCGTATACGCGCCGTCAACAGTTCCTCCCGGCTCATCTCGTCTCTCCAGTCCACGGTTGCCCACGAGGAGATCGTACGTTCCATCGGCATGACCGGCTTCTGCCCAAACATGAGTTCTGCCGGCATGAATCCGGTTACCGAATTGTGCGTAGTTCGGTCCGTCCACAACGCGTAAGGCAACAGCCGCGGCCAGTTCCCGACTTGACCTCCGCATGCCCGAACTAACGCCTTGACGATCGGTCTGTGTCCGCGCTCCACCTTCCCATTCGCCTCCGGATTGTACGCAGTGGTAAGCGAGAGCTTGACTCCTAGCCGGTCGAACAACTCCTCGGCCTCTTCGGCGTCCAACTCCCTGCGATCAGCCACGATCTTCCCGACACACCCGTACCGGCATATCACGTCCTCGATCAGGAACCGACATACGGCCGCGGTCGTTTTGTTCTGATGGGCTCGGCCTTCCACCTGGTTCGTCAGATCTTCTCGAGCCAGGACCAGATACCGCATCTGTCCTACTCCCATCGGCATCGTCACCAGGTCTACCATCCATTTGAAGTGGATGGTCGGAGGGTATGTAGGGTGAAGCTCGTCCCGATGTCGGACTACGGAGTGCATCTGACAGCTCTCGCAAGTCGTCACGAACCGATGCACATCCCGGTACAGTCCCGGCCACCAGTACTTCCCCTTTATCTTCGCGAACGTGGCCCACGTTCCACGGTGTCCGGCCCAAGGGTGTCGTGGTAGCCCGTCAACAACTCCTCCTGTTCTTCCTTCATCGCCACCACCCGGAGCGGGACGCCGTTCCTCTTCTTCGGGTGCTTCCATAAGTATCCGTCCCGGAGAAAGAATCGGTAAGCTTTCTTCCGGATCCGGTTGGCCTCGTCCTTCGTCCACGATGCATCCGGCGTCATCGTCCTCAAAAATCCACCGATCTGGAGCCACTTGCCGTCGTACTTGCTCTCGTCGAAGTCGTTAAGTGCCGGAGTGCTCGTCCCATCGGTCGTCACGTACGCTGCCTCGAAGAAGTCCACGCCGACTTCTTGATCCTCCGAAACCATGCCGCCCTCGTCATCAAACCTCGCCCTCGAAAGCATGTCGGCCATGGCGTTGTCCTTTCCGGAAATGTGCCGTATTTCCGGGTCCAGGGACTTGATGTACGCTATCCACCTGAGCATTGCCAGGTTCGGTGTCCCGCATCCGGAAACCATGCCGAGAATTGGGAGGCAATCCGTCTCGATAATCACTTCTGTCCCGATCAGGTAGTCTTTGTCGGCCTTTACTGCCGAAACGATACCCCAGAGTTCGCGTTTAACCTGGGCGTACCCTCGCTGTCGCTCACTGAGGACCTTCGCGCCGAATCGGATCGAGAACCGAATGCCGTCCTCGTCTTCTTGGTTGACGACCCATCCGATCCCGGTTGGACTCGTATCCACCATTATGTATACCGGGGTACCCTTCTCGTAGACAGCCTTCTGGAGCGCCGGTGCTGCCGCAAGAGCTTCCTTCAGCTTCCGGACCGACTCCGTGTGCTCGTCTCGCCACTCGAAATTTCGCCCTTTCTTCAGCAACCCGTATAGCAGCTCCGCCACGTAGGTGTAATGCGGGATCCATATGTGGTAGAACGCGCATGCCCCCAGGAACCTCCGAACTTCCGTAACCGAGCTACAATCGGTCTTCATCGCGGAGATGGCTTCTACCTTTGCCGGAGATGGCTTCCGGCCATAAGGTCCACATAGGTGTCTGACCACCAGGATTTCCGATTGCCCGAAGGCCGATTTCTCCCCGGAGAAGGTGAGCCTCGCATCCTCTAGCCTTTGTAGCACCTTCTCGCAGTCGTCAATGTGTGTCGCCACGAATCGCCGGCATCCGTCCGGCCCAACTGTCTCGTCCTTCTCCTCCACCGGGCACCCCTTGATCGGGATGTCGTCTAGAAACGGCATGGTGATGTCCGGGATGCAATCCCTCAGTACCTTGTTCATTGCATTCACCATGTGGGCTACCGAGTTGGTCCTGTCGAATACAAGTGTATAATGGACGTATTCACACTATCCCTTTGTATAGCTCAAGTTTGGGCCATTTGTGTAATTAGCATAAATGGTAGTTGCCCTAAGTTTGTCACTATATAAAGTGACCTAGTAACCTTTTTGTAAGGTTGGTTGTATTATTGTTTTCTATTGAATAGAAAGAGTCTTGTGTGCCTCCTCCTCTCTCTCTCTCTCTCTCTATCTCTGTGCACGATCGTGGAAACTGTCATACGCAGGTACTCAACTAGAATCGAATGCTACTTGATCTTCCGCATTGACGGCCTTGTCTTCAACATTTGGTATCAGAGCGAGGTTCCTCAACCCGCTGTCGGCCGTCGTCTCAGCCTGCACAGCATTCGGTTCTTCGCTTCATCGCAGCCTGCACAGTATTCGGCCTTTCGCTTCATCCTAGTCTGCAAAGCATTCGGCCTCTTGCGTCATTCGAAGAAACAGAGAAGAAAGTAGGCAAACACAAGCTTAAATCTCGCTGCATTAGATCATCACTCGGAGTAAGCCAGTCGGCTGTACTCTACTTCCCTGATCGTAACTGCTTGAGGTGGGCTTTCTGCACAACGACGACTTCAAGGACAACCCCAGTTCGCGTTTCATTCGATTGGACAATAATCGGAAGGACCAGTCGGTTCCATTGCTCTCACCGTTGAAGTCAACCGAAACCGAATCGGCTTGAAGTACTGTCGGATCGTTAAATCTAGGTTCAACTCGACTAAGACAGTTGTCGGTAGTCAATCCGAACCAAATCCCCGATTCTCCGTAATCAACATCACTTGTGTCCAACTTCGGCTAGAACGACACTGAGTGGGCCAAACCGCTGCACTTCACCAAAGTTCGTAGCCGACTTAGTGCAGAGTCATGACATCAACATCCGGCTCGTCAGAAATGAGTCTACGAAAGTTCGATGGATCGAACTTCAACTTCTGGAAGGAGCAAATGCAGGACTATCTCATAGTCAAGGGGCAAATCGATCCCATCGAAAATGAAGAACCTCCAGAAGGATACAAACCAATTGAGTGGCAGAAGCTGGACAGAATCGTCCGCGCCACGATTCGGATGCACCTATCGGAATTGGTATACTTTACGGTGCAATCGTGTACGACAGCATTCGAACTGTGGAAAACACTGTCGGACACCTACGAGAAGAAGGTCGCTGCAACGAAGATGTTTCTGATCCGGCGCCTCTACAACTTGCGGATGAAGGAATCAGATTCGGTTCAAGCACATCTCAATGAGTACGAAAGCATAAGCTCCCAAATCTCATCTCAGGGGACGGCAATCGAGGATGAACTCAGAGCAATGATACTCATGAGCAGCCTTCCCTCATCATGGGAAACTTTCGTCACAACTGTGTGCAACGCGTCAACCACGGCTGTTAAATACTCCGAAGTCACGAGCGCAATCCTGACCGAAGCAGCTCGGAGAAAGTCTTTCGCCAAAGACTCAACAGACGACGCTTATGTAGTACAAGGTTCGACAGACCGATCGAACATACGAGGAAGAGATTCCTCACGGCAGCCGAACAATCAGCGAAGACGGAGCCAGTCACGGGATAATCGAATCTGCAACTATTGCAAGAAACCCGGACACATCAAAGCCGACTGCCGCGCACTCAAGAACAAGAACGACAAGTCTCAGAAATCAGACAAGAAGAGTGGCCGGCATGAGGAGATCAATTACGTCAGCTTCTCAGCTGATGTGCTACCAAACGACCCGAATATACTATCAATCGAAAATCCAGTCGGATCAGAAGTTCTGCTCACGACTGAAGAATCGAGCACATGGCTCTTAGATTCGGGCGCGTCATTTCACGTGACTCCTCATCGATCCCAATTTCGGCAATATACGATCCGTCACTCCGACTCAGTTCGAGTCGGCAACTCGCAACACTGTGACATCATTGGAATCGGCACAGTAGAGCTCAACCTTGCAGGTGGCTCTACACTTGTACTTCACAATGTCCGACATGTACCCGAGCTCTCAAGGCCATTGATCTCAGTCGGACAACTAGATGAAGACGGCATTCGTGCCGGTTTTTGTTCGGGAGGGTGGACACTCCACAGGGGGAACCTCCTGCTTGCTAGAGGACCCAAGATACACTCACTGTATTCGTTACATGTTACGCTCAGAGAGGGTAACCTGTTTTTGGTGGATATTCCTGTGTCATCACTATGGCACAGAAGATTAGGACACCTCAGCAAGGCCGGCATTACGCACCTATCTAGAGCCGGATACATCCCTAAACTCTCCTTCTCAGACCATCAATTCTGCGAACATTGCCAGTATGGCAAACAAGCAGCCGCATCACACCCGACATCAGCACCAAGAGAAACGAGACCTCTCGATTTAGTCCACTCGGACGTCTGTGGCCCAATGCCGCATCAGTCTCTCGGCGGTGCCTCTTACTTCGTCAGTTTTATTGACGATTCGACTCGAAAGGTGTGGGCTTATCCAATTCGCACCAAAGATCGTGTCTTCTCGATCTTCTCCGACTGGCTCGCTATGGTAGAAAATCAAACTGACCGAAAACTGAAATGCTTTCGGACCGACAATGGGGGAGAGTTCAAATCAGAAGAATTCGTCAAATTCTGCCGACAACGCGGCATCCGACGTGAATTTACGGCACCACACAGTCCGGAGCAAAACGGGATTGCAGAACACATGAATCGGACAATCCAAGAACGGATAGTTTCCATGCTCCAACACTCCGGATTGTCGGATGGCTTCTGGGCAGAGGCTCTACTCACAGCAGTACACATAATCAATATGTCGCCAAGCAGACCTCTAGGACTTCAAATTCCTCAGGAACTATGGATCGGCAGTAAGCCGAATTACGACAAGCTGAGGATCTTCGGATGCGAGGCGTACGCCCTTATTCCGAAAGATGATCGCCGAAAACTTGCACCTCGGTCCAGGAAATGCATTTTCCTTGGATATGGATCAGACGGCGAAATGGGATACCGACTCTGGGACCCCGAACGCAGACAAATCGTTCGAAGTTCGGACGTTGTGTTCAACGAGTCGGCTATGAATCCATCAGTCGAAACACCGATCGAAGTCCGAAGGGTAACATTTTCCGATGTGCCGACCCTTCAAGAAGGCCCCGCTCTTAACACACGGTCAGCTTCACGGGTAGCTGAACCTTACACTACCGACTCGGACAACTCTGACTCGGCACAGCAGAATAATTCGCTCTCGGACCATCCGACCTCGATACCCGATACGACCAGTCCAATCATACCTCGACGATCCGAGAGACTGTCGCAACCTCCGGAGAGGTATTCTCCTGGAATTTTCTTCACCGACGCCGGCGAACCGACGTCTTACGAAGAAGCATCGACATCTGTCGATTCAGCCACCTGGCATCTGGCGATGGAGTCGGAAATGCACTCCATTCGGGCAAACAAGACTTGGGATCTGGTCGAATTACCTAAGAATCGACGTGCTCTTCCTTGCAAGTGGGTTTATCGACTAAAAGAGACGTCTGATTCGACCACCCCAAAGTACAAGGCCAGATTAGTTGCGAAGGGCTTCCGACAAGAATATGGCGTCGACTTCGACGAGATTTTTTCACCAGTGGTGAAAATGACAACCCTTCGTTTTCTACTCGGCGTAGTGGCAGCCGACAACTTGGAGCTGATTCAGCTAGATGTCAAAACAACCTTCCTCCATGGCGATCTTGAAGAGGAAATTTATATGGAGCAGCCAAAAGGCTTCGTGGCAACTGGCCAAGAACATCTAGTCTGCCGACTCAGGAAGAGTCTATACGGCCTCAAACAGGCACCGCGACAATGGTACAAGAAGTTCGACGACTTCATCCAATCGATCGGCTTCTCAAAAAGCGATGAGGACCATTGTCTTTTTACCAACACAGCTCAAGATGGATCACCCATCTTCCTCATCATTTACGTGGACGACATGCTAATTTCTGGACGCCACGCGGGCGAACTTGCCGATCTCATTCGGCAATTGCGGTTGAAGTTTGCCATGAAGGACCTCGGTCCGGCACGACACATACTTGGCATGAAGATTAGTCGGCATCGCGATAAACGACATCTTTTTTTGTCTCAGACCGACTATATCGGACGTGTCTTGGAACGCTTCCACATGCAATCGGCCAAATCTGCTTCAACCCCGCTCCCCATGAATCTTCGGCTCTCTCAGCGAGACTGCCCGACATCCGGTCTGGAGGGGGAAGATATGAAGTCGGTACCGTATGCACCGGCAGTCGGCTCCCTTATGTACCTGATGGTCGCGACACGGCCTGATATTTCTCATGCCGTAGGAGTCGTTAGCAGATTTATGCACAATCCTGGCCGATCGCATTGGAACGCAGTCAAGCATGTGTTCAAATATCTGGCTGGCACAAAAGACCACGACATTCTTTTCGGTCCGAACTCAACCTCAGGCGTAGTCGGTTACACCGACTCGGACTTCGCCGGCTGTATAGACAGTCGGAAATCAACAACTGGATACTGCTTCAAATTCGGCAATGGAGCAATTTCGTGGAAGTCGAAACTTCAGGAGTGCACAACGACCTCAACGACCGAAGCAGAATATGTAGCTGCGTCCGACGCTGCAAAAGAAGCTTTGTGGCTCGGCCGGCTGGCGCACACGTTTCGACAAGTCGACCATGACTCGGCCCCAGTTGTCTATAGCGACAGTCAAGGTGTTGTTGCCTTGTCGAAAAATCCGGTTCACCACAACGCCTCCAAACATATCGACGTTCGATATCACTTCGTTCGGGACTGCGTCATTTCAGGGAAAATCGGTCTAGAGAAAATATCCACAACCGACAATGTCGCAGATGGAATGACCAAGTGTCTTTCGGCAGACCGCTTTCAGTCCCTTCGGCATCAGATGGGCGTAACAACAAACCAGTCCGGTTAGAGCTGGACACAGCGCAGGATGGTTTCAGACAACCGACATCAGTTCCTTAATGATCGGCTTCAACTCTTCCGACCCGACCAGTCCGGCCTTCTGCCTTCGGACCCTGCCGACTCGAACAAAACTGATATGCCCGAGAACCTAGGTTTATACCTGTAATCTTAGATAACCCATGTATACGCCCATTACGGGGGAGTGTCGAATACAAGTGTATAATGGACGTATTCACACTATCCCTTTGTATAGCTCAAGTTTGGGCCATTTGTGTAATTAGCATAAATGGTAGTTGCCCTAAGTCTGTCACTATATAAAGTGACCTAGTAACCTTTTTGTAAGGTTGGTTGTATTATTGTTTTCTATTGAATAGAAAGAGTCTTGTGTGCCTCCTCCTCTCTCTCTCTCTCTCTCTATCTCTGTGCACGATCGTGGAAACTGTCATACGCAGGTACTCAACTAGAATCGAATGCTACTTGATCTTCCGCATTGACGGCCTTGTCTTCAACAGGTCCCTCCTTGTGGCAGGGTACACATTTGCACTAGGCCGAGGGGGGTTCGCATCGTCGTACTGTCTCTGCTCTCCACGGCTAGCTGGAACTGGTCGTACCCCGAGTACAGATCACCGACCGAGTAAATCGACCTTCCGGCGAAGGCCTCTGCGAACTCGTCTATGGTCGGTCCGATTCCTGCGTTCCGAATGGTCACTCTGTTGACCGGCTGCAGGTCCTGAATGAAGCGCAATGTTCCGTTTTTCTTTGGTACGGTAAACCATCGGTTCGAGTATGGGGCACTCGACGGTTCGAGAATGCCCATATCGACTTTTTGCCTCAATAGCTCCATCAACTTCGGGATGTGGGCTCTCGGTACTGGAATCGGCTTGAGATTCCATGACACATGTGGTACCGTGAATATCACCATCGGCTCCACAATCGTCGGGTCTACGCACCCGATCTCTTCCGGCGAAAACGCGAAGGCTTTCCCGTGCCTTCCGAGCATTCTCCGAAACCGGCCTTCCTCCGCAGGCAGTAGGACCCGCCCCCACCGATCTTGAGCCCCCGGAGCGTCCCGTCGGTGAAGGTGTGTCCTATGCAGGCCGGATCTCGTAGACTGGGGTCCGATGCAACCCCTCTGATTCGGGACTCGCTGCCCTCCGGTAAGGGTGCCGCGACGGGCCTTACCTTCCGGTCCACAGTTTTGTACTTCGTGCTAACTCGGGCCGTCCGATCCGACCTGAGCCCCCGACTGAAGTTCGCGATGACTTTGTACATCTCTTCAGAACATACCGGTATCGTCCGGTCTTCATTAAGGTCTTCTCCGGCTACCTCCCCTAGCATTCCCAAGGTGTCGTCGAATGAGACCGCCTCCACAGCTCCGCTGATTTCCTTGTCCGGGCCGAGAACTCCGCTCGCTCGAAGTCGCACTTCCGCCCTTGTCTTTTCTCGGCCGACGATGCCGACTATCATGCACCCTCTGTTCGGGCAGGCCCCGTGCAGTTCCTCGGTGGCGCGCGTCGCCGCCCGTATCTTCCACACGTGCTTGGTGTTGATCGGCCACTTTCCCTTCTTATAGAAGTCCATTGACATCAGGTTTATTTCCGAACCGTGGTCCACCAATGCCACCACCGGCTCCTGAACATCTCCGATCTTCACCGGGGTCTCCGTGGTTGCTCGGGCCCAGTGAGGCCTTGAATAGTGGCTCTCCGCCCACTCATCTTCCAGCGCCATGTCGTCGATGTGCGTCGTCCGCACTTCCACCGGTCTTTCCGGTTCCGTCTCCGTTGACAACCTCTTCTGTTTCACCAGGTCTACAATGGAGTCGTGGAACTCCTTCTTGGCGATCCCTAACACCTCTCGCAATGACAGCTCCACTTTGCTGTCGAGGATCCGTTCTTCTAGGACCTTTCGTAGGTCCGTAGTCCTTTCTATCTCCGTCCCCAGTCGGTATCCGCCCTTCCTGGGGTTATCTCGCGAGCTGGACCTGCCGGCATCGTTCCGTCGTTGCCCGAATCGGGTCTCGTACCGTTGTGAGGGCCCGGCCGCTCCGGCTTTCCCCACTCGTTTGTCTTCTACCAGAGCTTCGTAGTTCCGGCAGGCGGCTTCTACGAAGCCCGTCTTCTCCTCGACCGGATCGCTCCACCCGGTTATTTCCCGGACCCGTCTCTCAGCGCGGTCCGTTTCATCTTTCCTTAGCCGTGCGCCGGTAAGACCTTCCAGCATTGCCGACCAGAATCCGTCTTTGCCCTCTGTTCGGGCCTCGCTGCCCCCGACCCGAATTCCGGCCGACGCCGAGTAGTGGATGGTCTCTACGTGTCGGGCCGCTGCCTCTTCCATCAGTCTCTTCATACCTCCTCGCCCGTCGTTTCGGTTCAGGGCCCTCCTGGTGTCGCCGGCGTGCACCCGGCCTTCCCACAGGTACACCACCCGGTTCCTCAACGCCTCTGCGAAATCGCCGCAGTCCTTCCGAATGTGGCCGACCTCGTCGCACCACATGCACCTGTTCCCCGCTGCCGGCCGTCGGTCACGAGCCGGTTCGCCGCCTTCCCTTCGAGTCTGGGCGATCTGGAGATCCTTTATCGCCCGCGTCAACTCCTCTAGCGCTGCTCCTCCGGACGAGCCATTGACCATGCCGGCCGAAGCCGGACCGGTTTCGAGCCATTCCCGGGTTTCTTCCCTTCGCACTTGCGGTGCCGGTTCAAGCCTCCTTGCTGTGACAAAGCCCGCACCGGCCGCCCCGTTGTCAGCCCATTCTCGCCGTTTGTCGAAACGGCCACAGACTCTCTTAACCGCAACCCAGTCGGTTGTCAGCCCGTCTTCGGTTTCCAGCAAGGAGCCAACTTGATCTCTGTCCCGCTCGTCCACCGACTTGACGAACAATAGGACCCGGCTCGTATCCAGAACGGTTCAGTCAAGCGCCGAAAGGCGCGCAAAGCGTTCTTCGAACTCCCGGAGGAGTGACAACGCGTTTCTTCCCTTGCCAGGGGACTCCACCCATTCCATGAAGTCCCGTTTCGAAAGCCGGAGCGCGTCGTCCAACCCGTATTTTTCTAGGAGTCGGCCTTCGAACTCCTCCCAGGTACGGCTCTCCGCCCGCACCTCGAGCACCTCCGCATGGATGCTCAGCATCGCCACTCGAGGAAACCCGGCAAGACGTCTCTCTTCCGGAATGTCCCGCATCAGCATTTCTGCCCCGTAGGACGCCAAATACTTCGTGGCATCCTTTCCGCTGAACCGGCCGATCGTACCGATGACCGCCTCAATGGCTCTGTCGAGGGCGCCGGTGCCCTCGCGTGCACTCAATATCCGATCCACGGCCGAAGCCATGGCCTCTGCAAGATCCGACCCCTTCATCTTCTGCTCTTCTGCCGCCTCCTTCACGTCGGGTTCACCAAGATGTCGAGGTTTTCCTCGCGGATGCGTGGAATGAGGCGGGACCTTAGGGGTCCTGTACCGAAGAGCAATAGAGAAAGGAGAGGGAAAAGACCCACTACATGCAAGCGTAGCTCCACAGGGACACGGCCCTTCGACGCAAAGACGCGAGTGGGACAGCGACACAGAGAGACACGAATGTATGTATGTATTAACAAAGACAACAACAAGAACACGGAAGCAACAAAAACACGAAGTCGGTTACAACCGAACAGGCCGGCGAACAGATGCCGATGCCTGTTCGTCAACGCACAGAAAGACAGGAGCAGGTTGGAGGTGCTGCCGGAAGCACTCGGGCATTCCTCAGAGTAGCGCGAGCCTCCCGAAACATGCACAGAAGGAAGCTATGGAGTTTGCGAACCAGAGAGAGAGAGAGAAGCCTTCGCACGCAAACCGACAGCACTTCGTCCTCGACTCTCTGCGATCCCCTCCCCCTTCTCGTCTCCCTCCTTTTTATAGGCAAGGAAGGAGCCGTTTCCCCTTTACTTCCTACCCACTAAATCTACCTGCCTAGGATCTTCTATGGACAACATTCGAGAAGAGCCGGTTCGTACGCTCCTGTGCACCGATTCCGCTTGTGGACGGTTTTCTTCACGACAGCGTATCGAGTTCATAATTTGTTTTTGCTTTTTAAACAGGAACTCGATACGGCGTATCGAGTTCCTGTTTAAAACCTACACTTTAAACACGAACTCGATACGGCGTATCGAGTTCGTGTTTAAAACCTAAACTTTAAAATCATGTCTTTTTTGTTAAGTTTTAAGTTATAAGTTATAGCGAAATAGTCATCAGTAGCTAATTAGCTGTACAAATGTATTTACAATAGTATGCCATGGAATTTGTAGCTACAAGTAGCACTTACCATGTTCTCTTGTAAAACAAACATGTATTTCGCGAAAACAGATCAATAAATTCGTTTGGAATCAATTTCTTGTATACAGTCTGCTTTCTGTGCTTCTTTCTCAATAAAATCATGTCTTTTTTGTTAAGTTTTAAGTTATAAGTTATAGCGAAATAGTCATCAGTAGCTAATTAGCTGTACAAATGCAGCTAATTAGCTGTACAAATGTATTTACAATAGTATGCCATGGAATTTGTAGCTACAAGTAGCACTTACCATGTTCTCTTGTAAAACAAACATGTATTTCGCGAAAACAGATCAATAAATTCGTTTGGAATCAATTTCTTGTATACAGTCTGCTTTCTGTGCTTCTTTCTCAATAAAATCATGTCTTTTTTGTTAAGTTTTAAGTTATAAGTTATAGCGAAATAGTCATCAGTAGCTAATTAGCTGTACAAATGCAGCTAATTAGCTGTCAATAGCTAAATAGTCATCAATAGAATGAAATCAACAATCTGCAACATATTCCTCAAATTACACAGTAGATAAGTACAGTGGGAACAAGTAATTAAATTCTTCATTGAATAATGTCATCTCTTTACATATTTATAAATTACCATTGGAAATGTCTACAAATCTCCTATAAACAGCTAAGCTCTTGCTAGTCAGTGGAACGAGTCTACATATATTATCCGCATATTGAGCTCGGTATGGAGTCCACAACCATGCACCTAGTTGGCAGCTCACTGTTTGCACCAGGTACTGTTCAGGCATTTCCTCGGGTAGAATGAGACAGCATCTCCGAATATTGAAGTAGTGTCGGAAATGTTCTGTATCCAAAATCAATGTATTGTCAGCATTATATTCAGGCCAAGTAGCCCAAAAATCAGAAAGCCTCTTGAATCTTGCAGCTTCCATCTGCTCACAATTTTCTCGTGCCCATTGACCTTTAAAACGACTTCGCCATTTTGGGAAGAATCTTGCCAAACACTTCCACACATCTGATTTTGGTTTTTCACTCCAAATAAACAAATCGAAGTACTCCACAACCCACTCTAGAAACTGATTTGCGTCCCTCCTTGGCTACATATATCTCACACTCATCAAGACTTTATCCAGCTCCAAGATCAAGGCTCTTCGCTCGACTTCTAGTGGTTTAGGTTTCCATTCCTGAAACTAAGCCGCTGTTACACCATTTTCTGGTAGGATACGATCAATCTCAATCAGCTCAGGTTCGGCTGACACAACTGGTGTCCTTTTCCTCTTTAAACCCCTAGTCGACTGTGTTGGGCCTAGCTTCACATTCTGGTGCTCTTGTTTTGTCGACTTAGTTATCAATCCTTGGATTACCTCAGTGCATGTAGCTACTGTTCTGCTCGATATCAGTCCACTGGTATCACATGCTGCATCTACCTGCAACACCAAGTCATCCGTGCTACATGTTGCATCTACCTGCAACACCAAGTCATCCGTGCTACATGCTGCATCTACCTGCAACACCAAGTCATCCGTGCTACATGCTTGATCAACTTGTGTGACCAGATCACTTGTGTCAGTTGCTACATCTACTTTCAAGATGGGGCCCTTTAAACATGCCGCAACATCAACAGTATCCACACTGCCATTGGCCTTACGAGCAATAGAATCAAACCCTTTAGACTCTGCAACATCAGAAAACACCAACATATTCACACTCACAAAGTAACTACTAGTCTCACAAAACAATATCCTGAACATCAAAGAGTTTCAGTCATAGAACAACACTCTTCAAATTATCTTGGAAAAACATCATAGAGTTCCATTACATAATGTGGATCAAGCAACAACCAATCTGAGGTTTTACTTGTCCAACAGGATAGTAAAACTTCATAAAACCCTAGCAAAATCCCTAAGCTAACGATCATATCCAACTAAACAGTATTTCGCTCCACTACGTCTGGGCCCCTTGACCGAGTAACTGGTCTTGTTCCCGATCGTGGCCCCTTCTTCAGCCTTTTTCTGGTTGGTTCCCCATTTAGCCTTGCTTCTAGGACCCAATGCGCAAGTGTGTCCTCCTCCGACAACCTTCCCATCGCCTCAGCAGCTAATTGCACATCAGCCGTTTCTTGAACTAGCTTTTCAAGTACAGAGGGATCTGTTTGGACATTTTCAGTAGTTGGGCTCGGTGGGGTGGAATCAAGGTCTTGAGACTCGAAGAAATGTTGCATCAAGTGTTCATAAACACTGTTGTTGTGAACCTCAGTTTTACATGTTGTTTCCACTATTTCATGGCATTTCACATCGTTGCCTAATTCAGTACACTGTTCCAAAAGAATAGGGTGCAGCTGATCTGAAGGAGATGTGATAGCAGGACTCTTACTTTCAGCCACATTGGCAGTAGTATCCTCATCTGTTGCAGCATCATCAGCACCAGACACATCATGTGCCGTCCTTAATCCACAAGATTCTACAATAACATGACAGTTATTTAGGATAGCTAATTAGCTACTTTACTAAACTATGGTAGAAGCTAGGATAGCTAATTAGCTAGTACGATAGCTAATTAGCTAGTATGATAGCTAATTAGGTACTTTACTCAACTATGGTAGTAGTTAGGATATCTAATTAGGTACTTTACTCAACTATGGTAGTAGTTAGGATAGCTTATTAGCTACTAGGACAGCTAATTAGCTGCCAGTAGCTAATTAGCTACTAGGATAGCTAATTAGCTGCCAGTAGCTAATTAGCTACTAGGATAGCTTATTAGCTACTTTACACAACTATGGCAGTAGCTACTAGGATAGCTAATTCGCTAGGATAGCTAATTCGCTAGTAGGATAGCTAATTAGCTACTAGGATAG
Organism: Azolla caroliniana; assembly: GCF_043228905.1. Classification (NCBI taxonomy): domain Eukaryota; kingdom Viridiplantae; phylum Streptophyta; class Polypodiopsida; order Salviniales; family Salviniaceae; genus Azolla; species Azolla caroliniana. The sequence continues at coordinate 419,086 of NW_028230439.1, forward strand.
CTAATTAGTTGCCAGTAGCTAATTAGCTAGTAGGATAGCTAATTAGGTACTTTACTCAACTATGGTAGTAGCTAATTAGCTAGTAGGATAGCTAATTAGCTACTAGGATAGCTAATTAGCTGCTAGTAGCTAATTAGCTACTAGGATAGCTTATTAGCTACTTTACACAACTATGGCAGTAGCTAATTAGTTACTAGGATAGCTAATTAGTTGCCAGTGGCTAATTAGCTAGTAGGATACCTAATTAGCTTTTTTACACAACTATAGTACTAGCTAATTAGCTAGTACCATAGCTAATTACCTACTAAGATAGCTAATTAGCTAGTAGGATAGCTTATTAGCTACTTTACACAACTATAGTAGTAGCTAGGATAGCTAATTAGCTACTTTACTAACTATGGTAGTAGCTAGGATAGCTAATTAGCTACTTTACTAACTATGGTGGTAGCTAGGATAGCTAATTAGCTACAATGAAAGCTAATTAGCTACTTTCTCAACTATGTAGTAGCTAGGATAGCTTATTAGCTACTAGGACAGCTAATTAGCTGCCAGTAGCTAATTAGCTACTAGGATAGCTTATTAGCTACTTTACACAACTATGTCAGTAGCTAATTAGCTACTATGATAGCTAATTAGCTAGTAGGATAGCTAATTAGCTAGTAGGATAGCTAATTAGTTGCCAGTAGCTAATTAGCTAGTAGGATAGCTAATTAGCTTTTTTACACAACTATGGTACTAGCTAATTAGCTAGTACCATAGCTAACTAGCTACTAGGATAGCTTATTAGCTACTTTACACAACTATGTCAGTAGCTAATTAGCTAGTAGGATAACTAATTAGCTAGTAGGATAGCTAATTAGCTAGTAGGATAGCTAATTAGTTGCCAGTAGCTAATTAGCTAGTAGGATAGCTAATTAGCTTTTTTACACAACTATGGTACTAGCTAATTAGCTAGTACCATAGCTAACTAGCTACTAGGATAGCTTATTAGCTACTTTACACAACTATGGCAGTAGCTAATTAGTTACTAGGATAGCTAATTAGTTGCCAGTGGCTAATTAGCTAGTAGGATAGCTATTTAGCTTTTTTACACAACTATGGTACTAGCTAATTAGCTAGTACCATAGCTAATTAGCTACTAGGATAGCTAATTAGCTAGTAGCTCATTAGCTGCCAGTAGCTAATTAGCTAGTAGGATAGCTAATTAGAAAAGACTAAGCTTATTAGCTACAGTATGGTATACCTGTTTGTTTTCTCCACTCATTTGGTAGAGTTGTACTGCAATCTCCCAAACAGAATGCAGCAATTCGACAGGCATGTTGAAAACAAAGCAGATGGTATGTGTGGTTGCATGGTTGTAGGTGAACCAACAAAGACGCAGTTTTGTCCTCCACACCTAACCCGCAAGCGATGCAACGTGCTTGAACTGTCAATAAATCATTTTCTGGTTCTACTTCATTTGGTAAGGGAGCAAGAATGTTCAGGTCCAAATCCTGTCTGGTCCTTACCATTCCCTCCACAAAATGTAGCTTCTTCTTAAGGCAGCTAACTACCTGTTCTTGATGAATGTATTGTTCCTTCAACGCAACAGAGAAATTTACCGATTAATTATTCTTGTTGTTGAAAGATACACCAACTTTGCTCAGGAATCGTTAACTTACTTGAAGCTTATCCAAATTGTAATCTGCAACAGTATTTACACCTAGAAGGTCCAGGTTCATTGAAAGAACCTGGATCTCTATTTGCAGTTCTATTTTACGCTGGGGATCCAGTGGCCCCTCTAATTCAAGCTCCTGTTGCGCAACCTATTCCAGATAATGCTTGATTAGCACATTTTACCCGTTATTTATAACACAATCACATACCAGCAAAACAATAGTTACCTGAATCTTAATTCTAATTGTTGTAACAACAGAAGTAACTTTGCTCTCCATTGCAGAAGCCATTGTGGCTTTCTCTAAATCAGTCTTAAAAAATGCCAATGTCCTACAGGCTTCATGGACATTTTTTAGCATATAGCTAACCAATGTCTCACCTGTATCATCGACATTGGCTTTCCTTGGGTGTCGGTGTGGTGTATGCCCCCGGTCTTGCTGGGAGTCGGCAGTTGCATCAACAGCTGCCATGCTCCAAAATCTGTCTATTTTTTGTGCCAAGGTCCCCATCTTTCGGCATCTTTTTACCGATGCCTCACCATAGACTGCCCAAGCTACCCTATACATTTCAGGGTCTCTAGATTCCTTCGCTGTTTTGCAGTACTCATATGCAAATGCTCTAGCAAATGAAATTGACAACTCATTGTTGACTGGGATCTCCTGATGAACTTTCTGGTGCAGTCTCATGCAGTCATCGTACAAGTCGGCTCGTACATGCTTCAGCTTGACCTTGCCTTTGACTCTAGGCACTGTATATACTGTCATCCAGTCTATATCACTGATCAATTTATCACTTAGGACAGCAGGGTCAACACCCTCGAGTGACAGACCATAGGTGTTGTGGAAGTCCTCCTTTGTCTCGCAAAATTTTGCGAAGTTTAGCACTCTCGTATACGGAGGAACGAGCCATCTGAAATATCATTTCAGAAATCAGAAATAGTGCAAAATCAGAATATGTGAGAATCAAAAACCCCAATCAACAACAACAAAAATGGTGCAAAATCTTTAACTTAGCAAATCAGAAACCCTAATCATAATTTGTATTCAGAAATTTGAAATCAGAAACCCTAATCAAAATCTGTAATCAGAAGTTTGAAATCAGAAACCCTAATCAAAATCTGTAATCAGAAGTTTGTAACCAGAAACCTTATTCAGAAATTCTAATCAGAAATTTATAATCAAAAACCCTAATCAGAAATTTCAATCAGAAACCCTAATAAAAAATTTCAATCACAAACCCTAATCAGAAATCCTAAGCAGAAATTTATAAACAAAAACCCTATTCAGAAATTCTAATTTGTAATCAAAATTTGTAACCAGAAACCCTATTCAGAAATTCTAATCAGAAATTTATAATCAAAAACCCTAATCAGAAATTTCAATCACAAACCCTAATCAGAAATTTCAATCACAAACCCTAATCACTAAAGACAGGATTAAACACAAAAAAAGTAATATAAACACACCTGTTGCTACTCCCCGATTTGCGAGACATCCTTGTATGGGACTCCAAGGACTTCGCCCTATTCGATTTTGGGGAAATATGAATCGGCACCAAAGTTCAGACAGTAGTCAAAAAGAAAAAACAAATGTTTGGGGTTTCTGTAACTGAAACATACCTGGACGATGATCGAGCGGGTTCTGTGTTGTAGCTCTCAATCTGCAATGTCGATTTTTTGCTGTTGCGGGAGCTACGTCTGCGTTCGTGCTCTGAGTACTCCATCTGCGTTCAAAATCAGACTTAGGCTAAACAGGAAATTGATGACATTGAAGTCGACCTTAGATGATGGTGATATTCCCCAAGTTCCACTACGTCTGAAACAGAAGTTCAAATATTTGAGTTTTTTCATAAATTAGTTTTTCAAATATTTGATTTTCCCACAAGAAAGACTAGCTAAACAAATAGCTAATTAGCTATGGCCATTTTAGTAGCTAATTAGCTATAATAGTGTTTCCACTCGCATGCTTTTACCCAGCAAGCTATCCGAAAGAGTCCAATGTCCGAAGATGAAGACGGAGAATGCTAAGATGAGTAAGTTCCCCTATACCTCAACAGTTGGAAGCCTGATGTATGGGATGGTATGTACCATGCTGAACATCGAATACGCAGTTGGTATCGTCAACGGTATATGAGCAATCTCGAAAGAGAGCATTGGGTTGCAGTGAAGTGGATACTCCTGTGCCTAAGAGGCACCTCAAGCATGGGTCTCCGATATAGCTTAGGTAACCCCATATTAGAAGGTTTTACTGACGTGGACATCTCAGCCGATGTGGATACCAACTGATCCACGTTCCGATATGTGATGACATATGGAGGGGAGCCATCTCGTGGCAATGAAGGTTGTAGAAGGTTGTAACACTATTGACCACAGAAGTGGAGTACATGGCTGATATTGAAGCCGGCAAGGAGATAATTTGGATGAAGGACTTCATCGGTGAGTTGGGGATTCAGCAAGAGGAATTTTGACTCTACTGCGACAACCAAAGTGCCATTCAACTTGTAAAGAATGTCGCCTACCACTCCAGAACTAAAAAGCATATCTAGAGGAGATACCATTGGCTTAGGGAGAGGGTAGAAGAAAAGGATTTTACTCTAATGAAAATCCACACGGAGGAAAATGGATCAGATATGTGGACGAAGGTGCCCTTGGCAGAGAAGTTGAACATGTGGCAGCAAAGGGTCAGATTGACAAAATACCCCATATCGGGGTGAAGGAGAGTTTGTTGGGAAACAAGTCCCTCTAGATGGGAAGAGAATACTAAATGAATTGGAGTCTAAAGTCTAAGAACCGGATTGGAGGGGTCCGAACAAGATAGAGACCCGATACAGAGTCAGACCAGCTCGAAGGCATCCGTTCGGATCCGAAGAGGTATCTAGAAGTGAACATATTTGTAAATAGCCCATAGTATGTATTAGTATAAATAAATCTAGGGCAAGTTGTGCATCAAAGAGTGCAACTAGAGTGTAGGAATTAGATTTAGAATTAGAATTATTTATCGTCCATAGGGAGACCAATTTTGACCTATGGGACCGGAGTATATACATGTGTTATTGATATGTTTCTCCTTCCTAAGAAGGGGTATTCATACATTGAAGCACAAAGTCTCTATGTGTGAATAGAGCATCCACATATGAGTTCAACCTTCTAGGTAGTGTCTTAATTATGGCACTTAAGTTATCACTCCCTCTTAGTATGTCAGCATATCTTGAACGAATTGCACTCTATGTCGAGCATGTGAAGAGCAAGTGACATTCATCCTCTACCATGCCTTCATTGCATACTTTACATGTCTTCAAATTCATTACATTTTGATACCATGATACAACTTCAATACCTAACTTGTGAGATCAAGTGTGAAGGAGTGTAAGGGCTCGACGATCATTACTACTAATATTGGTAATGAGATAAGGTTGGAACAATCAATAGGAATTATTGCTTTATATTGAGACCAACATTCAAGGTTGACATTTGCAATGTAGTATTCTAGCTTTGTCCTCTTAGCATCCTCCCACTCCTTAAAAACATCTTTTGAATTTTCTCAATCTCATTCCATGCATTAAGAGACATGGTGTCACCCCATACTTCTACTCCATAAAGCAATACTTGATTTACCATGGCATTGAACAAAATTAGTTTTACTTCTGTTATGTACACATAACGTTGGTGAGGGTAGGTCACTAATATTTACATTAGTGAAGGGTATGTTCACTATTATTAAAAAGGGGACTAATGATTGGATAGAATGAATGATATGTGCATGCACTATCATGATTTAGACAACCAATGAATAGAGAGCCTTTTAGAAAGGCACATCTATTCAAGGGGCCTAGGAAAAGGTATAAATATGAGGCTTAGCTACCCTCATAGGGATCACGTCGGAAGGCTGCTGTCGTAGACACCGGTGGTGCGGGCTAGGCTTTCGTCTCGACGATCGTGTTTATCTCTTCCAAGGTATTAGTCATCCTAATATCCGGCGGTATGGGACGTCGGTGGTAGGTTGGCTATGTCTAGATCATAGCTCGGGGGTGGTCGGGTGGAACGGGTTCTTCTATCCAATCTATTTTCTTCCTTTTTACTTGATTTGGTCTATTGATTAGTAATAGACTCTTAACAGTGGTATCAGAGCTTTTACTAACAATTTTTTTGTTGTTTTGATGTTTTTTGCGTGTGAGCGAGGGGGATCTAACAAGGCTCGTCATGCTCTTCTCAGGATCAAAACAACACTCTAAACCCGGTACTCTTCTTGTTTGATCTCTTCTCTTTTTCTATTATGCGTTCTTTATGGTCGAATCAAATTGGTATTACGTTTTATTCTCTTTCTTTCTACCTCCTACTACGCTACGATTTTACTTATTATTATGCATCGAGCCGAGCGTGTTTGCACTAATCGCACACGCTCAACTCATGGCCTTTTGCATATTGCGATATATATCCCACTCTCTCCTCTCTTGAACTCTTACGATAATAATTATTCTTGTGCATTGGGTCGAGCGTGTTTGCTCTAATCGCACACGCTTATCTCATGGCCGTTTTGCATATGATGTTGAGTATACCACTCTTCCCCTCTATTGAGCCATCACTTGGCCGATTCTAAGGGATGATGTGGCCTTGACGAGGTGTATGTTGCCTACCTATGCCACTCTACTCTCTATTAAGCCATCAATTGGCCGATTCTATGGGATGTTGTGGCCTTGACAAGGTATATGTAGCTTACATATGCCACTTTCCTTTTTAATTAGCCATCAATTGGCCGATTCTAAGGGATGATGTGGCCTTGACGAGGTATATGTCACTTACCTATGCCACTTTCCTCTTTAATTAGCCATTACTTGGCCGATTCTAGGGATATGTGGTGGTCTTGAGGAGGTGCATGTCAACTACCCTAGGGTTTCGTATCTTAGGGCATGTTTGATTCCATACACCTAATTGTTGATTATTCTAATTAAATTTTAATTTCATAAGTATTGTTTCACTTAAATGATTTTCTAGTAATTATTATTTACCCGCCCACAATTAACTATCCTTTTTCCACTTCCTTTTCATGTATAAAGTATTTACATCGTTTATTTTTAATGTAACCTTTACGTGTAGACTATTTTTTTCGTATGGAGTGGCTTGTTGAACGATTTTTTTTCAACGGGTCATCTAGGTTTAACTCTTATCATCAAGCCTTAGAAAACGAGTAAAACCATATGAGTTCCCTTATTGATGTTTTACTCATGGATTGAGTATTACATCTTTGCGCACAACACCGTCATCACTTGTATCAATTTGTGGCTTATGTCACAATTGTGCAAGTTATAACAATCATATTGGGATGTATATGTGCATACCATGCACTTCCCATTTATTTGGGACATTGTTTTTTTCGTAGGTAACACATGGGTTCTTTTTTTTTTTACCCTTGTTTTCGACACTACTTAACTCTTATGAGTAGTGCCTTATTTTATCATTTTATCATCACGTTTGCTTATTGCTCGCAAGACTAGAATATTACTTGTGAGTGCACTTGTTTTTTCACGTAATACACTTTCTCGACCATATAATACATGATGGGTTGGCATTAATATAAGGCTATCTAGGAAATTTCATTGATGTAAGAACCATGGTTGAGCCTCGGGGAGCCGCCATGATTACTCAAGATAGAGATCCGAGAAATACATCTTAGCTATGTTTTCCCCCATGGTTTTTAAAACACCATAGTGTTACCATAGTTATCGGATCTCGAATCACATCTCAAATGTCTAGAGGGGTAAAGACATGAGATACTTTCTTGGATAAAGTTCTTACAATCAAAATTTCAAGCATTCATTTTGCTTGTGTATTTTCTGAACCTCCTTATTTTATTGCATACCCACAGCGTGCATCATGGAACAAGTTTTGAACGCAGTTGGAACGATCTCTCCAAATGAGACCTCTCAACCCCAATCCGCATCTCGCACACAAGCTGAGATCACTATTGAGCAATTGCTCACTACTACCTTGAATCAATTGGCCGAAATGAGACAGGCCAATATGGCATTGGAAAAGAAATTCCAAGAATTAACTATTGAGTCCAAGAAAGAAGGTGAACCTTCCTTCGTAGTCACGCCTTTCAAGGGAGATAAGAAAGAAAGAACCGAGGAGGCCATTAGCACTTGGCTTGGTCGTTGGGAGTCTCACTTTGAGCTTCATCCCAAGCCCCATGCAGTAAAAATTGGTTATGTCGGTCGTGAGTTAGGTGGCCGAGCTGCTGCTTGGTGGCGTGGCCTAAGGACCGCAAAAAACTTACCCACAACTTGGGAAGGTTTCATTGATGTTTTTAAGAAACAATTCTTGCAGCCACCTTCTCAAACCGAACAAGCGCAACACTTGCTCACATTGTCTAGTAAGCCATTTACCTCTCTCGAGGATTATGTGCATCACGCTCGGACCCAGATCCAAAAATCGGGACTTACGGGTGAGAAATGGTTTATCGCTTGTTTTTTGAATGGTATTCCCAATGGGGATTATCATTGGATTGTCCATGACAAGGACCCCACAACTTTCGAGGAAGCTATCAACATTGTGCTGCGATACCATAGGACTTCCAAGAAAGACCACAATAAACCTGAGTTCGCCAAAACTCCGAATGTCAAGTTCATTGGGAAACGTAAGCAATCCAGTGACACTCTTGACCGCGACTCAAAGAAACCGAACCTCTTCTGTGCATATTGCAAGAAGCGGGGCCACACAAAGGATACCTGTCGTCGTCTTGAGAGGAAGTCAATGAACACCCCTCCTCAAGACAAATCTACGAGTCACACAGGTGAGTCTTTTGATATTGTTGAAGTTCATACCAATCACTTAAGTTTATGTGAATGCACTTTTCCTTCACATTTACTTGGACCTAATGATTTACTCCGAGCAGTCGGATATATCAATGGAACACAAGCACATTTCTTGTTTGATTCCGGTAGTTCTCACAATTTTCTTAATGATCACTTTGTGCAGCAAATGGAGCTCCACATAAACGCAAGTGATCATATCTATCAAGTTCACATGGCAAATGGAAACGTTCAATACATCAGTGGCATTGTTTGTCAACTGCCAATTCAAATAGATACTTATTTGGAGAAGCTTGACTTTCATGTTATGAAATTACAATCCGCAGATGTCATTTTAGGATATCCTTGGTTTTTTAATAAAAACCCTTCTTTGTCCATTGATTGGGTTAATCACTCAATCACATTTGAACTTAATAATTGTAAACATTTTATTCAATGTTCCAAACTTCCTTCTCATTCACTTGTGTCTTCTAAATCTTTAAGTGAGTATTCTAGTTCATTAATTTATTCGTGTGTAATTGATCATGCGGTTCAATTTTATTATTTTAATATTGACGCCACACAATTACCACATTTTGAGCAACGATTACTCGACTCTATTTTAGAGGATTTTCAAGATGTGTTTCCTACTGAATTACCGCTGACTTTACCACCTAAACGTAATGTGGACCATCAAATTGAACTCATCCCTGGGGCTGCTCCTGTGAGCATTCCACCTTACCGACTTAGTCGATTAGAAGAGGATGAGATCGCTAAACAACTTAAGGAATACTTGAGTATGGGCCACATTAGGTATAGTAAATCACCTTGGGGTGCGCCAGTTCTATTAGTCAAGAAGAAGGAAGGTTCGTGGCGAATGTGTATCAATTATCGCCGTTTGAATAAAATGACAATTAAGAATGCATATCCATTACCTCGTGCCGATGATTTGATTGATCGTTTGCACGGGGCTCGATATTTTACGAAAATTGACTTACGAACTGGTTATCATCAGATTCGCATCGCCGAGGATGATATTCCTAAAACCGCTTTTCGTACGCGCTATGGCCATTATGAGTTTTTAGTCATGCCGTTTGGGTTGACTAATGCTCCAGCCACATTCCAACAAGCGATGAATGATGTTTTCCGAGATCAACTCGGTGATTTTGTTGTCGTCTTCTTGGATGATATTTTGATATATAGCCGTACCTTGCAAGATCATGTTCAACATGTTCGATTTGTTTTGCGAAAGTTGCGTGACAACTCTTTCTATGCAAAACATTCAAAATGTGACTTCTTCCAAAAATCTATTGTGTACCTAGGTCATTTAATTACAGAAAATGGCGTTGAAATTGAACCTTCTCGTATTGAGAAGGTTAAACTTTGGCCCATTCCTCGTAATATTCGTGAACTTAGATCATTCTTAGGGTTTGTTGGATTTTTACGAAAATCAATTCGTAACTATTCCAAATTGACTACGCCATTAACTGACCTTTTAAAAGGTCATCCATGTAAGTCTGTCAAACCAATTTCATGGAATGAACAACTTGACAAATCATTTGAGACACTCAAGGAGCATGTGTGTCAGGCTCCCACTCTTCTATTACCAGACCCTTCTAAGCCTTTCTCAATTGAAACCGATGCTAGTGATTATGCTATTGGTGCCGTTCTTTATCAAGGTGGTCACCCTATTGCTTTTGAAAGTAAGAAGCTTGATGCTGCTCAATCTCGGTATTCGGTTCAAGAGAAAGAGTTGTTTGCGGTGATACACGCACTTAAAACATGGAGGCACTATCTGTATGGAAATAAATTTGTGGTTACAACAGACCATCAATCATTAAAGTATTTTTGTGACCAGCCCGATCTTGTTGGTCGTAAAGGCCGTTGGGCTGACCTTATCCAAGATTTTGATTTTTCCATACGATATCGCAAGGGTTCTATGAACACCGTTGCTGATGCTCTTAGTCGCATTAAAGAAGTTAACATGCTTAGCTTCACGGAAATAAAATCTGATCTTTTAGATCACCTTCGAGGGAAATACCTTGATGACAGTTATTTCTCAAAATACTGGACGAAAGCCGAATCTGGTTTAGATGCCGATACTAGCACCCTACCCTCGAAGGCGACCTTTCACATTACAAACGGTTTGCTCTACCGTAGTGGAAAGGTCTGTGTTCCAGATTTACCAAATGTTAAACAGAAAATTTTTCATGAATGTCATGATGCACCATCTGCTGGTCATCCTGGAATACAACGCACACTCGTTCTCATCTCGTGTACTTTTTTCTGGCCTAAGATGCGCTCTGACGTGCATAAATACGTAACTCAATGCTTACAATGTCAGATTAATAAGTCGGAACGACTTAAAGCTGCTGGTCTTTTACATCCCTTAGATATTCCCAACAATAAATGGGAAAGTATCTCGATGGATTTTATTGTTAGTTTACCTCGTACACAGAGGGGTCATGATGCCATATGGGTTGTCGTTGACAGGCTAACAAAATTAGCTAGATTTATTCCTACAAAAACCACGGTAACCGCTCAACAGTTGGCTTATCAATTTGTTGATGAGTTATTTCGTTTTTATGGATTACCGATGGATATTGTTAGTGATCGAGATTCCAAGTTTACTAGTGACTTTTGGACTCAGGTCTTTAAGAAACTAGAAACTACGTTGAGCATGAGTTCCGCAGATCATCCTCAGTCTGATGGACAAACTGAACGAGTTAATCAAATTATTGAGGACATGCTTCGAGCTTATGTAGCAAAAACCCCTTCTAAGTGGGAGCAATACCTTCCTATCTTAGAATTTGCCTATAATAGCTCTAAACATACATCCACTGGATATAGTCCTTTTATGTTGATGTATGGTTTTCAGCCACGTGCCCCAGTTGATGTCACGATTCATCGTGATACATTAGACAGTACACGCAATTTTTTGCAAGACATGAACCAAATGTTGCATATTGCCAAAGAAAATGTCAAGACAGCTCAAGATCGTGCTCGATTTTATGCTGATCAGGATAGACGTCCTCGTGCATTTACTATTGGTCAAAAAGTTTTTTTGCGTGTCCCGACTGATTCTACGTCATTATCTACGGGCAAGTGCGCTAAGTTAGCCCCACGATATTGTGGCCCATTTGAAATCCTTAAGCGAGTTGGGTCATCTGCTTATCACCTTGCCTTACCTCGTAACGTTGGTATTCATCCTGTTTTTCACGTCAGTCGTCTAAAACCATTTTTAGGCTCTGGTGATAACACCATCACAATCCAAGATCTTGTAACATTAGAGGATTTTTCTTACAAACCTCATGTTCCTGAACGAATTCTTGATTCTTGTACTAAACGTTTACGTTCTAAAGAGATTCGGCTATTCAAGATCAAATGGATGGATAAACCTATTGATGATGCCACGTGGGAACGCGAGCATTCGCTTAAGGCACAATTTCCTCACTTTATATTGCAAGAGTGCAATCTTTTGAAGTAGGGGAGTATGTTATGTACACATAACGTTGGTGAGGGTAGGTCACTAATATTTACATTAGTGAAGGGTATGTTCACTATTATTAAAAAGGGGACTAATGATTGGATAGAATGAATGATATGTGCATGCACTATCATGATTTAGACAACCAATGAATAGAGAGCCTTTTAGAAAGGCACATCTATTCAAGGGGCCTAGGAAAAGGTATAAATATGAGGCTTAGCTACCCTCATAGGGATCACGTCGGAAGGCTGCTATCGTAGACACCGGTGGTGCGGGCTAGGCTTTCGTCTCGACGATCGTGTTTATCTCTTCCAAGGTATTAGTCATCCTAATATCCGGCGGTATGGGACGTCGGTGGTAGGTTGGCTATGTCTAGATCATAGCTCGGGGGTGGTCGGGTGGAACGGGTTCTTCTATCCAATCTATTTTCTTCCTTTTTACTTGATTTGGTCTATTGATTAGTAATAGACTCTTAACAACTTCCCATCCACAAGTATCACTTTGGTTGCATTGGTTCTCCAAAAGGTAATATGATTTCCAACCGGCTTGGAGCCAAGAATCAAAGCATGCACTCCATTTATTTGTGGCATGTACGTCAATACCAAGATATTTAAAGCTTCGAACAAATTGTATATGTTCACCTCTATATGTGATCATAGGGTAATGATGAGCTTGGATGGTTTGCACTACCATCAATTTTGTTTTCTCCACATTCACTGCTAGTCCACAACTATGGCAAAATTCTTCTAATACCCCAAGTAAATGTTGCATAAGTTATCAACATCATATGAGAAGAGTACCACATCATTTGCATATAGATGCAATAAGATAACACATTGCATCAATTTGGGGGCATTCAATCCCCCCGCAAGGAACCGAGGAGATGGTATACGTGCAAGTAAAAGGGGAGGATGAAGATGTCGAAGTACGGGATGGATAAAGGTGCATCGGATCACGGAGAATCCGACACCAGCCAAAGTGAATATGGACCTCAAGAGTTGAGGTCGGATGCGGCCAAGAGGGACCTCAAATTGGCGAATGAGAAGCTACGTTGATCAAATCGGTTTGCATTATGCTATGTGTGGACGACCTGGTCGTCACCAACCCCGACCCTGCTGAAATTGGCGGAGTTAAGTCGCAATTGTCAAATGCATTCGAGATGAAGGACCCGGGGAAGCATGAAGGATCGAGGACTGTTATACTGACACGGTGTCCTGAAGATTTTCGTCCATAGGGGGAAACTGGGGTGGAATGGGCAAGTCGGTGGTGTGCAACATGTCCACACGTATACTAGGGAATGGTGTATAGAAATAAGATGGGAAATTTTATCCCACATTGTAAGGTCCCTCCCTCCTTGGGCTATAAAAGGAAGGGAGGGGTCACTTATGAAGGGGTTACCTATTTTGCGTATGAGAGGTATACCACGTAGTCTAGAGTTCTTACCGCTTTAGGGTTAGGGTTTCGGTTAGGGTTTTCTCATAGTTTGGTGCGGTCCATGCGGCCACCATTGTTGTAATCATTCGTTCGTTTTAATATAACTTGAGGATTTTCTTGCCTCCATCGATCTCTCCTTCTATGTCATGGTCTTATTCTTTCCTCTTCTCCTCTTGAGCTAAGCCTCCATATCATGTCTTATTCTTTCTCCTCTACTCCCTAGTCCGAGACCCCCGTGGTCACGCCCCTTCTACACGCACGCGCGTAACAACACGACAACGGTATAGCCGAACAACTAATCAGCTATATTGATGCCGATTGGGCTGGCGATGTGTCGAATCATCGGTCAATATCAAGTTTCATGTTTTCTCTTGGGAGCGCAGTTGTAGCCTAGAGTAGCAACAAGCAGACAACAGTGGCCTTGTCAAGCATCGAAGCTGAATATCGAGGCGCCACAGTTGCAACTTGTGAGGCTATATGGCTTCGGCGATTGCTACAAGATTTATGGGTCGAAGTTCCTACTCCGATTCCGATCTACTACGACAACATCAATAGCATGCAATTGGCAAAGAACCCCGTTTTCCGTTGTTGCGGAATTCCGTGAGTACGTGTAGGATCCAAGGCGGGACCACGGGGGTCTTAGACTAGGGAGTAGAGGGTACCGGGAGACTAACTCCCTCCGTGACCGACCGCACCAGAGTAGCACAAAATCGGAATGTTACCGGTTTGGGTACAGGAGGCTACTGAATGGAAAAGAGGGCGAGATGGATAGAGAGAGAGAGAGAGCACGCACGCACACAACACCGGCCTAACTTACGCCCTTATGTAGAGAGAAACGAAAGAAAGAGAACACTAAAGACACCCACACAAACACCGAACACCGAACCTTCCACATGTAAATTTACAAGAACAAGATACAATACCGGCTTCGAGCCGGACCTAGGAAGCTCAGGATACAACAGTTGTCTACTGCCAAGCCGTCGGTCGGGGAGCTCTCGCGCTCGTCGCGCCGAGCGAGGTCTGGCACAGGAGACAAGGCCGGAACAGAACCGCTAGATGCCAGGACTCACTCGCACAAGACAATGAAGAAGAAGAAGAACTAGATGAAACCCTAGGCAAAATAAATAAATAAAGAGAAATAAAACTTACTTCGAACCTAACGGTATACCCTCCTAACACAAAATGCGCAACCCCTTTACAAAGGGCGCTCCATTCCTTTTATAGAACAAGGAGAGGGATGCGTAACAACGTGGGATAAATCCCTTATTACATGGGATCCTTTGTCCCAAATTAACTAATGTCCGGTGCCATAATGGCGCCCCTATCATTTACACAATTTGTACAAGGGTGAGTGCACATGATGCACCCCACTGATTCTTCCGATATTCCCTGATTTCTCAGTATGGCTCGGAATCTTCACAACATCCGCCCCCACCAAACCGCACGTCCACCGGTACGTGCCAAGTTCGGAGAAGGGTGAGAGATTCCGGCCGGTGAGGAACCGGTCTTCCGTAATCCGCATTCCGGCTATGTGTTAGCCTCGCCGGTCCGACTCATCGGCTCTGGTTCATTCTCTGCGTTTGCCTCCCCATAGGCTTGTTCGACCCGTCGATAGGTCATTCGCCGTGATCCCGTAGTGCGCGTGCTTCCCGTTGGCCCTTCTTTCGACCACATGCACACTTCCCGTCCCTTCCGATACACGGTGTCCTCCGTCCGAGGAGCACCCGTGATGGCCCTCTTGGCCTCTATCGACCTTCGCGTCGTCCCGGTTCTCGTTCTGCAGTGATCTCCACCGCCTTCGTCCCCTTTCCGCCTCCTACCTTCTCCTTGGTCTTACGTTGCCACTACGGCCGAACTACCAAGATCTCCGAAACCAGAGTGGAGGTTCCCTCTCTAGCCTTCTGTGCGAGATCACCTGAACCGGCAACCCGTCTTTGCGCCTATATTCCCGCTCTGGCACCTCCGTGTGCCGCGCACCCCCCTTCTCGTGTTCGGCTCTGCCCGTGCCGAACTCTTGTTACTTCCCATGCTCACGTCGTCGGCCCTCGCCCGACCAGATCGTGCATCGCCGCTTCTCCGCATACTGGTGTCCTCCGCGTCTGAGGAACACCCCGTAGTAGCCCACTTGGCCACTTTCTTCTTGCGCTGCTACCACCGGTTTGCAACCTTCCGCTTGGCGTCGTCCCCTCGCCCCCACCAGCTTGTTACCTCGGGTTCGGCTTACCACGCCAGTCGTTGCCACTCCGACTGGGCCGCCTAGATCTCCGAAGCGGGTGTGGAGGATCATTCTCCGGCCCTTGATCCTGTTTCCGGTCTCCAATCCGCGTAGTTTGTTACGCGCCCGTGCTCTCGTTCCCGACACCTCCGTGTGCCGTCTTCCGCCTTCCTTGTTCAGCACCGCCTGTGCCGAACACCGTCCCCTACTCGTGCTTCGCTTTGGCCCTTGATGGCCACTCGCACGTCTTCCGATCCGCTCTCGGGTGTGCCCTTTTCGGCTCGGCCCACCGCTCCTTGACCGGGTGTCCCCAACAGCTTACCGGAAGATCACCCTTGTCGTATTCTGGCCTGCATGGCCTCCTTTGTTCGCGTGACACCTCGGTTATTCGGTGCTTCTGCTGTTGCCGCCTTCGTCCCCTTGCCGCCACCTTCCATTACCCTTGGTCTCACGTTGCCACGTCGGCCGAACTGCGAGGGTCTCCCGACAAGTGTGAAGGATCCTTCTTGGGCCTCCGATTTGTTGGGTCACCGACTCGTGTACCGAGCGTGTTCAATCTTTGTCTTGCCATCTCTACCGGTCTGGTTCGTATCCGGTTCGTGGTCGCGTCGCCGGCCTGATACCTCTTTCCACTCTTTCGGCTCTTGCTTTGTCGGATCCCGTTCACCTGCCACCTCCGCCCTTCTCTCTAGGTCTCACGTTGGCTCTTGGGCGAACTGGTAGAGTCTCTGGATCAGTGTGAGGATCGCCGTAGGATCGCCCATCCGCACTTCCCGCATCGCCGGTTCCCGTTTCCTGTCACCACCATCCTTCTCACTCGGTCTCACATTGCCATGTCGGCTTGAACTGCCGGTGTCTCCGGATCAGTGTGAGGACCCCAGAGGACCGTCTTCCGCACTTCTATGCCATATCTTGGGATCCCGTTCACCCGCTGCCACCATCCATCTCTCTAGGTCTCACGCCGGCTCTCGGGCCGACCGTCGGAGTCTCCGGATCGGTGTGAGGATCGTCGTTGGATCGACCCATCGCTTCCTTTGCCCTCGTCCCCTTTCAGCCACCATCAGTCTCTTGGTCTTACGTCGGCCCCGTTCCCGACCACCGAAGTCTCTAGATCTGGTGTGAAGGATCCTCCTCGGGCCCTTAATTTGTCTTCCCAACCCTGTCCTGGGCCGTCCTTCTCCGCATGCCGAGAGGGTGGCTCGCTCCACACCACCTCCCGTGGTACCAATGTACCGTGTTCCCGGCCTCCCTATAGGCTTGTTTCTTCTTCCCTTCGAGATCGGTTATCCGGAAGTCCGCTTCGCCTGGTTCTCGTCCGGGTCCGTCCGTCACTCCACATTGCTAGGTCCCGTTCTCCTGCCGCCACCGTCAGTATCTTGGTCTTACGTCGAATCCGATGCCGACTGCCGAAGTCTCTAGATCCGGTGTGAGGACCCCATAGGACCGTTCTTCATTTGTCGCTTCCGGATCGGTTGTATTGGCCGTGACCTCCGCATCCTCGCCGCCACTTTCCGTCTATTAGGTCTTCTGTTGGTTCTCGGACGTAACCACATATGTCTCAGGAACAAGTGTGGAGAACCCATACTTCAGTCAACCGCCTCTTTCGTTCCTCCCTGCCGCCATCGACCTCCTTCCTTGTGCTTCCCCACCATCTCCCTTCTCTTTCCATCTTAGGTTGCCACATTGGCCGAATTGCCGAAGTCTCCGTTCAAGACGTGGGGATACCGATTTCGTAACAACTCCCGACGACTTGTCCCAGGCCACCGACCCTTTTAGTGGTGTCGATGGAAAGCATCCGCTCTATGATCGATCAAGCCCCGCCTGGGCTTGATTCTCCAATATTCGGAGTTTCGGCGCCGATGTCGATCTTGCCGGACTCGTTTTGTACTCTCGATCATCTTCCTCCCGATTCCCGACCTTCTCCCGGTCAGTCTTTCTCCCCATGTAAAAGAGGCCGGCTCGTCCCGCACCCTCTCCTGTATTGGCACCTTCATACCGAACCTTATCCCTGTCGAACGATCCACATCCGGATCGTGCTCCACCCGAATCAAAACGCCAACCAATTCGATCCCCGATCGGGTCGACTTCCGATTCCGCTCCCTTTGGCGCCGGCTCTCATTTCCTCTTTCTTCTCCGCCGCGGCTCCGTCCTCGACCTCCTCGTAGGCCGTTTCCCATCCTTCTTCGCTGGCATCGTGCCAGGACTCCTCGTTGGCGCCTTCCATCTCTCCGGTCTTATGCCGGCACATGGGCTCGACTACCGACGTCTCTGAAATCTGCGTGGAGGGCTCTTCTCCACTCCCGACCTCCACCTTGTCCGGTCTTTCTCCGCAAGTCGAGAGGGCGTCTCGCTCCACACCCTCTCCCGTGGTACCTGTTAAGAAAATGTGAAGAAGGCACTCGAGCTCTTCTTATGTGCGCGGCGGATCGTAGTGTGCTGGATCGTTAGCGTGCTCTAAACAGACAGAGAAAGGAAAGGGGACTTACCTCTATAGTAGCAAAATGGTTTTCTTCTATTACATGTAGAGCTCAACTTGCTCTCGTCAGTCTTCTGGTCTCTCACACTCTCTCAGAGTTCTCTACTCACTATTCTCTGTTTTTTCTTACTACTTACTTCCTATTCACTCTCACTTACTTTTACCTAAGTCATAAGTTATTACACATGCAGCTAATTAGCTGCCAGTAGCTAATTAGCTGTCAGTCGCTAAATAGCTGTTCACTAGCTAATTAGCTGTCACTAGCTAAATAGCTGTTTTACCTTTTTGTTCACTAGTAGCTAAATAGCTACTATAGCTTATTTCTCATAAGCATCACATACCATGTTGAGCTTGCTTCTCAACACTCCCCCTCAAGCTCAACTTATTCTTGCTTGAGGCTCTCTTCAATCTTCTTTTCCATTTTGCCTTTTAGCCATCTCATCAATGTTTACAACTCCCATCATGTTCCGAAACTGTGTATGCTTTTCCACACTCAATCCCTTTGTGAGAATATCAGCAACCTGCTGATTTGTATTCACATACACCAGATCAACTTCTCCTTCAATCACTTTTTCTCTAACAAAGTGATAATGCACTTCAATGTGCTTTGTTCTTGCATGGAACACAGGGTTCTTTGCAAGTTGAATGCTGCTCATGTTGTCACACCAGATTGTGACAGTACCGTCTATATACTCTCCCAAATCAGCAAGCAATCTTCTAATCCATACCTCTTCACAAGTGGCTATGGCAGCTCCTCTGTACTCAGCTTCAGTACTAGACAGTGCAACAGTAGCCTGTTTCTTGCTACTCCATGAAATACCTGCACTTCCCAATGTAAAGATATATCCACTTGTGGATCTCCTGTCTGTTTGGCTTCCAGCCCAATCAGCATCTGTATATCCTTCCAGATTTATGTCCAAATCAGCCCTGTAAAACAATCCATAGTTCTGAGTAGCTTTTACATACCTCAGAATTCTTCTAATGCAGTCCAAATGTGGCTTTGTTGGCTGTTGCATAAACTGGCTGACTAATCCAACAGCATAGCTCAAATCAGGTCTTGTTATAGTCAAATAAATAAGGCTGCCCACCATAGACCTGTACATGTTTACATCTTCTATCTTGGCTCCCAAATCAGCCCTCAACTTGCAGTTTTTATCAAGTGGTACAGCAATAGGTTTGCATCCAAGCATACCATACTTTTTCAACATAGTTGTTGCATACTGTTTTTGCAACATACATATACCACTTTCAGATCTGATGATTTCAATACCAAGAAAATATCTCAGATCTCCCAAATCTTTCATATGAAACTGCATTTCCAGATTTTTTTTCAACTTTCTTATTTCATCCACGGAATCTCCTCCAATAATCAAATCATCTACATAAATCAGAATAATAACAATGCAATCATTTTCACTTTTTACATACAAAGAAGGATCAGCTTTTGACATTTTGAAACCAAGATTTTTCAGAGAATCTGAAAGTTCTCTGTGCCATGCTCTTGGTGCCTGTTTCAGTCCATAGAGAGCTTTTTTCAGCTTACATACATAATCAAGTTGTTTCTTATCTTCAAAACCTGGTGGTTGACTCATATACACTTCTTCTTCCAAGTTACCATGTAAAAAAGCATTTTTTACATCCATGTGATGCAAAATCCATTTTCTGGCTGCTCCTACAGCAAGTAGTGTTCTCAGGGTTGCCATCTTTGCAACCGGTGCAAAAGTCTCATCATAATCAATCCCTTGCATCTGAGCATATCCTTTTGCAACCAATCTTGCTTTATGTCTACTTACATTTCCATTGGAGTCATGCTTTGTCTTGTAGACCCATTTGCAGCCTACCACATTTTTCTCTTTTGGTAACTTCACTAAATCCCACGTTTTGTTCTCAGCCAATGCATCAATCTCTTCTTGCATTGCATCCATCCATTTCTTCTCAGATTTTGCTTCTTCAAAGCTGTTTGGGTCAGGGATCTGTACCACCTTAGACATATATGCATAGTGCATAGCCATATATGTATCATACCCAAATCTTTCCACAGTCTTTTTCTCTCTATCTGATCTTCTCAGTTTCTGATTTGCATTCTTTATTGCCTTTTCCATACCAGGGATTTTCATTTCCTGTATTCCAAGGAAATCATCCAAAGACATATCTGAATCTTCATCTTCCATGTTTTTTGATAGGTCATCCGGGATTTCATACTCTGGCATTTTCTGTTTTCCTTTTTTGTCATCAGATTTTTTCTGTCCAGTTTTTCCACTCCATGAATTTGAATCAGATTTACCATCTGAGCTTTTTGATGGTCCAGAACATTCTGTTGATGTTGGACTTTGCTGTCCAACCTTGTCTCCATCTCTGTGACAGTCTTCTACATTTTCTGATCTGTCTTTGTCTTCATTTTGACAGTCTTCATCAGTCTCTAGATCCTGTTTTGGGCTGTACCAACTAGCCAACTCATCAAATATCACATCTCGACTTGTCACAATCTTTTTAGTCACAGGGTTATAACATCTGTACCCTTTTTGTTCTTCTGAATATCCAACAAGGATACATTTTTCTGCTTTTGGATCCAACTTACTTCTTACTTCTGCAGGCACATGTACATATGCAAGGCATCCAAACACTTTCAAGTGTTGTAAGCTAGGCTTCCTGCCATAAAAACACTCTTCAGGAGTTGCCTCATGTACTCCTGATGTAATACATCTATTTAAAATGTAATTTGCTGTATTTACAGCTTCTGCCCAATAGTATAATGGCATGTTCTTCTCAGTCATCATTGCCCTTGCTATGTTCACCAAAGTTCTGTTTTTCCTCTCAGCAACTCCATTTTGCTGTGGAGTATATCGGCATGTGAACTGTCTTCTTATTCCCTGATTACACAAAAAATCAGAAAATTCATTGGAGAAATACTCTCCTCCTCCATCAGATCTCAAACATTTTATCCTTGTACCAGCCTGCTTTTCTACCATGCATTTAAACTTACGAAAGTAGTCAAATACTTCACTTTTCTCCTTCATGAAGTACACCCATGTCTTCCGTGAACAATCATCAATAAATGTAACATAAAATCTGCATCCACCAATAGATGCATTCTTTGTTGGTCCCCATACATCTGTATGTACCAAATCCAACAGATTTTTGCTTACATGTCTTTCATGAGGGAATGGCAACCTGTTTTGCTTACCATATTGACATGTTTCACATACTTTTCCCATTTCACACTTTTTCAAGTTTGGCAGTCCAGCCACTGCATCTTTTCTCAACATATTCTTTAATGTTTGCATACTTATATGGCCAATCCTTTTATGCCACATTTCTACATCTGAGATTACACTCGTTCCATTTGCAAACATGGCTGAAATCTGTTTGGGCATTTCTACATCCAAGATAAACATTCTTCCTTGTCTCTTCCCTTTTGCAATGAGCTTTCCATTCTTTTCTATATAGCATCCACTTTGCTTAAACTTCACTTGAATACCTTGCTCTACAATCTGTCCAACAGAAATCAGATTCTTAGCAAGGTTTGGAACATGCATCACATTCAACATATACTTGGTTTTTCCTCTTTCTTCCCACAATGGGATATCTCCAACATGTTTTATTTGGTGAGTTGTGTCATCACCTGTTTGTACATAACCAGGAACCTCTGGTTCTCTTAAACTCTCAAACCAATTTGCATGTCCAATCATATGGTTAGATGCCCCCGAGTCTACATACCACGTAAACTCTTCATTACATTTCTGTGAGCTTTCAGCCACTGCTGCTATCTCATGTTTCACTACAAAAACACCTTCCTTTTCACAATCTTCATTAGTAGAGGCATAGTTACTCTGTTGTCCTTTTCCTCTTTTCTCATCATTTTGTTTCTTGTAACATTCAGCCTGTGTATGGCCTGGTTTACCACAATACCAGCAGCCATCATCATTTACATAAGTTTGCTTACCTCTACCTCGGTTGCTCCCCCTGCCTCTGTTGTTGTTTCCTCCTCTATGAGCTTGTTGTCCTCTTCCTTGAAAGCCATTATTATTGGTTCTTCCTGAGCCAAATCTTCCATGGCCTCTTCCTCGGCCTCTTCCGGCATTATTATAGAGGGCTTGCCCCTCGTTCTCTGAGTTTCCTTTATTTGCATCATCCATCTGATTCCTTTCCTCTACCACAAGCATTGAGACCAGATCTGAAAAACTTGGGATACTATCCCTTGTGAGCATAGAAGTTTTAAAACTCTTGTATTGAGGTCCTAAGCCTCTTAAGCATATTTCCACTTTGTCATCATCTTCTATCTTCACATTGATAGAAGCAAGTGATTCACATATACTCTTGATTTTTAGGGCATACTCATTTATTGACATCTTACCTTTTTCTAAGGTATTTAGCTCAGTCTTCAACTGTAGCTTTCTAGCTTTTGTGTTTACTGCAAACAGTTTTACCAAACTGTCCCAAGCTTCTTTTGGGAGCATAGCATCCTGTATGTGCCCAAGCATCGAATCTGAGATGCTAAGTGAGAGCCAATGCATTACCTTCCTTGCCCCTTGATTCCAATCTTTGAATGCTTTAATCTGTGCTGCTGTGGCATTTTCTTCTGGGATCTCCGGAGCCTCTTCTAGGTCTCCTTCAATGTAATCCCAGTATCCTTTCCCCATTAGGAAATTTGTCATTCTAAATTTCCACGCCGGGAAATTGTTTTTATCTAGTTTCTCTGTAACTATTTGGCCCGCATTCTCTGCAGCCATTATCTCTTCCAAACTAGGTTTTCTGTTACAATTACTTCAACAAGTAACTTTCTGATTCAGATCAGCAAACAGAGAAATACCTTTCTCAGATCTATGCACTTTTATACTCTTCTTTATGAGCAACTCTGCTCTGATACCATGTTAAGAAAACGTGAAGAAGGCACTCGAGCTCTTCTTATGTGCGCGGCGGATCGTAGTGTGCTGGATCGTTAGCGTGCTCTAAACAGACAGAGAAAGGAAAGGGGACTTACCTCTATAGTAGCAAAATGGTTTTCGTCTATTACATGTAGAGCTCAACTTGCTCTCGTCAGTCTTCTGGTCTCTCACACTCTCTCAGAGTTCTCTACTCACTATTCTCTGTTTTTTCTTACTACTTACTTCCTATTCACTCTCACTTACTTTTACCTAAGTCATAAGTTATTACACATGCAGCTAATTAGCTGCCAGTAGCTAATTAGCTGTCAGTCGCTAAATAGCTGTTCACTAGCTAATTAGCTGTCACTAGCTAAATAGCTGTTTTACCTTTTTGTTCACTAGTAGCTAAATAGCTACTATAGCTTATTTCTCATAAGCATCACATACCATGTTGAGCTTGCTTCTCAACAGTACCGACGTACCATTCCTTGGCCTCTGCCTGGGCCTTGTCCGCCTTGTCCGGAAGGCCAACTTGCTCAGAGTCTTCGGAATCCGTCCGCGTGTCGGACCTCTCTTCTTCTTCAATCATCGCCTTCAGAGCCTCGTAGGCTTCCCGGACCAAGGCTTTGACATCGAGCTTCACCGATCCTTCTTGTTGTGTGCCCGCTTCCTGCCGTGATGACACGCCGTCGCACGTTATCTTCCTTTTTCCTTTCGCGGACTGCTCCTCGTCCAACTGTCGGCATACTCGTTCGACTTCCAACCAGTCCTCGGTAAGGCCATTCGCTCCGTCATCGTCTTTGAGCTCAATCCCAATGGCCTCCCGTTCCTCTCGGTCAATCGACCTAACGAACAATAGGACTTTGTCCGCCCCCACCAGACTTTGCTCCCGCTCCAGGAGCCAAGCAAGCCGTTGCTCGAACTCTCGGAACGCCTTCGTTGCGCCCCGGTGGGTCTTCGCCGATGCAACCCACCCGTCGAAGTCGCGTCTTCCCCGGCTCCTCCACCGTCCTCCATATGCCTGCAGGAGAGCCTCTTCGAAGGCCTCCCACGAACTATGAGCCTGCTCCTTCACTTCCGCATGCATACGGACGGCGATGATCCGACAGAAGAGCCTTGTCTACGTCTCGCACCTCCATTTCTGTGTTGTAGGCTTCCAAGTAGAATGGGACTTTGTCCCCGTAAGAATTTGATTGGGCCAGAGTTGATTAGTAATTAGGATGTCTTGAAAGCACGACAAGAGTTCAAATGTTGTACAAATTAAGATAGGGGATGACATTGTTGTTGACCCAGTCAAGGTTATTGATTTATGTGTTACTCATTTTAAGAATTTGATTAGGCCAGAGTTGATTATTAATGAGGATGTCTTGAAAGCACGACAAGAGTTTTATAATGTAATTGGGAGTGCTGTGAATACAAATATTTGTCAAGAATTGGATGCTGATTTTGAAGAAGTTGAGGTGGAAAAGGTATTGTTACACCTTCCAAATGGTAAAAGCCCTTGCTAGGATGGTGTTACAAATGAAGTTTTTAAGAAGTATGTTAGCATGCTTAAGCGTCCATTCATACAAATGTTTCAACAATGTTGGGATTCTGGTTTCATGCTTGAGAGCTGGAAGGTGGGCTTAATCAAATTGATACCAAAGGTACCATCTCCGGAGTCATTTCATCAATGGAGGCCTATTTCATTGATGGGAGGGTTGTACAAAGTGTTTGCAAAGATATTATCCAACAGTCTTAAGAAGTTCTTACCTCAAGTTATTCATCCATCTCAATATGGTTTTATTACAGGTAGAAATATATTGCATAATGTTTTGAAAGTTCAAATGGCGACCGATTATGCTCGGCATACACATCAAGAAATGATTATGGTGCAATTAGATTTGGAAAAAGCATATGATCATGTTAATTGGTCTTTCGTCTCAGGTGTGATGTATAATATGGGGTTTGGTCCTCGTATGTGTCGACTTATCTTTTTGCTAGGGCAAAATGCAACCTCCCATGTGTTGCTTAATGGTGGAGTCACTCCGAAAGTGTTTCTTACTAGATCCGTGCGGCAAGGATGTCCACTAAGCCCATTGTTATTTGTTGTTGTTACACATCCTATATTAGTAATGTTGTCAAATCTTGGGGCCAATGGTGATATTGTGGGTTTGTATCTTCCTTTTGGTGGACAATTGGTGGCACAAGCATTGGCAGATGATTCTTTTATGTTTTTACAAGCCTCAAAAGAAAATCTTAAAAGGAGTATGCAAGTTTGGGATCAATTTTCTTTGGCTTCAGGGTAGTATATAAATTGGAGGAAGTCTTACCTTATTTCTTGTACGGAGAGTGATTTGGAATGTTTGGGATGGCAAGGGTCAGTGATTACACGAGGTTCAATTTATCGACATTTGGGTTATCCATTAGGCATTGATGTTACAAATGTTCAATTGATTGACTGGATTGGTTGTAAATTGAGGGACAAATTTATGTATTGGAAGTCTCAATTATGGCCCTTTCATGTACGACTCAAAGTGGTGTAATGTATCTTGATGCCCATGTTATTATATTTTTTGCCTTTACTTCCTTGGACTAAGAAGGCATTACAAAGCATGTTACAACCTATTCGGTTCATGTTGTGGCAAAAGGGAGAAATGATGGGAGTTACATGGATTTCATGGGACCATTTGGCTACTCCTAAAAGGTTAGGTGGTGCTACAATATTGGATTTGGAAAGGCATTTGATGGCTCATAGATTTACATTATTACAAGATATATGTCAACAAGATCAACCATGGATATCTATGATGCAATATTTTATTGAGCATGAAGGATTGGTGCATGGGAAAACAAAGATTCAAGCATCATGGTGGTCACTACTAAATGGAAGTATTCCTCTAAAGATTTGACATTCTGTATGTGGACAATGTTTGGTAAGATCGTGGCAAGATGCATTATCTCTTTTTGAATGGGGACCATCTAGTGATCGAGAATATTATAATTCATTACAAAACAAATTGCTTGTTTCTTCTCGAGTGTTGTTTTCGCATGGGAAAGAGAAGTTAAGATCTCAATTCAATCGTTTATTTCGATTGGGGATTGTACATTTGGAAGATGTGGTTGATAATGAATCTCAAAGGTTGTCGGATATTGAAGATGCCAAGAGATGGTTATGTATCCCCCCAAATTATGGATTTATTTGGGAGAAATTGCATGATATACCATTGTTGCAAGGATCTTTGCCATTGAAAACCAATTTTGCACCTTGGGTAGATTGGCGGTTACAAGATGGTACACGCTTGTTACAGGTCACTACAAATATATTGTATCATCATGCGATGGCATCATTATCTTGGCTATCTCCTAAAGCAATGAAGTTGTGGAATTTATATAAGTCAGATGCAAGGTGATGGAAAATATTACAACGTGGTTGGCATTCCCATCTACCATTTCGTGCAAAGGTATTCATATGGAGAGTCCTAATTGGTGGGCCCATTAGGTTCGTCTTTAAAGAGACGAGGACTAGGGTCTGGCACTTGTTTCTTTTGCAGTTCCATTGGAGGATAGTACACATAGGTTCATTAAATGTCCTATAGCGTGTACCATTTGGAAGTACGTATCAGACATTTGGCAAGTTTTAACCCGTTGTTGTTTGAGACCTCAACAATGGGTTTTTTCTCAATATGTTCAAAATGGATCAAATGATGAGATGGAGATATTATTCCAATTTTTGCGTTATTGGGGTCTACAATGCTTTCATGTGCGTAATGCTTTCATGTTTGATAATAGACATGGAGTGAAAGCCTATATAAAGGAGCTTAAAGGTATTCTCATGTGGAAATTTTGGATGTTAGAGCATGTGAAGATCATTTCCTCAAATGCATATTCAGGTTTTTTAGTAGCATTACAGAATGTCCCTCTCCCTACATAGGCATATGATAGGTAGAGGAGACTGAGAAGTGTTGTAACTAAGTGGATTTTACATACAATTAATATAATTGTGTGTTTTTACCAAAGAGAAAGAGAGAGAGAGAGAGAGAGAGAGAGAGAGAGCCCAGATGGATGTAGCTCAGTTGGTAAGGTTGCCCAATGGAGACAAGGTGGTCATGGGTTCAACCCCTATATTCCATAGTGGCATCTAGTGAATTAAGAGATATATAAGAAGTATATAATTGAGAGGTGAGGAAGTTGGGGTTCGAACCCAAAACACAGTGCTTGTAGTGCTAACGACTTACCACTAGGGTAAGGTAATTATGATAATAATAAAAAAGAGAGAGTGTGTGTGTGTCTGTGTGTAGTATCTTTGTAATTGTCTATGGATGAAGAAGAACTCAAGGTAGTTGCCTTAGAGTTTCTTATCGTATTCCTACTATAGTCATTTGTTTCGGAGTTTGTGGACTCTCGTGGTTTTTCCCTCTCAAGGGTTTCCATGTTAAAAGATCTTGTGTCTCTGTACTTTCCTTTCTTGTGTGCTGTTGTCTTGACCTTTTGCATCTCTCATTTGCACATTGTCGTGAAGAAAACCGGCCCTAAGCGGAATCAAGGAGTTAAAGGTGTGAAACCGCCCTTTCATGGAAGTGCGTGAATTGACACAATTTATATAACTAGGGATAGGACGGCTGTTGTAAGTATACTAGGTATAAGATACTTATTAATGTTGGGAGACAGGTCCCTCCGGATGGGAAGGGAGAAGAACAGTGCCGATAAACAAACTCGGCCGAGGCCGATAGGCCGAGGCCTAAACCGGATGAGGAGTACTCGGCTACGGAGAGCCGGATGGTGTAGACCCGGTGAGAACCGGATGAAGAGACATATTCGTAAATATGTTTTTCTGAGAGTTCATCGAGGCTATATTTGTAAATAGCTGAAAAGTCATATTAGTATAAATATGACTTAGGGCAAACTTTTAGAATGTTGTTGTTGTCATTTTCTGGTTGGTGCAAGAAGAAGAGTGAGTACGTAGCGTCGTACAGAGAGAGAGAGAGAGAGAGAGAGAGAGAGAGAGAGAGAGAGAAAGAGGTTGTTGCCTCTATTGTAACCGCCGCCTGTGGCGAAGATTGTGAACCCGAGGTCGTTGCCTCCATGGACTCATTGTTTTGTACATTACTTACATAGTGACAATTTGCAGCCTGTGGGCTGCCGTGGTTTTTCCCCTAGTTTGGGGTTTTCCACGTAAACCTCCTGTGTATTCTCTTCTTCTTCTTGTCGTGTTTATTTCCCGTTCTCTGTGTATCATTCTAAACTCGGTTGTGGCCGAGCGTTGTGCATAAGGAGCGTTGAGTTCCTAACAATTAATAAGGAAATCGAAGCGTATCTCTGTCCGGAGGGACAGAGAATAAAGTTGATATGTTTTGATGTAACGGCCTCCCGGGGCAACCTATAAAAGGGAGGGGAGAGGAAAGAGAAATTATCACGTTTTGGGGGAAAAGAAGGAGGTGTTGTCGGACTGGGAACCGAGCTCTCTTCCTCTACCATCATTCTCTGCAGGGTCACCATCGTTGTAATTGTCACGGTTATTGTAATTGAATCTCTTATTTCGGTGTTATCTGTGTCGTCTGTGTTTTCGGGAGTGTCTTCTTTCACTTCTCCCGAGTGCGCTCCTCGATTGAGTCGGTATACGCGTTGGCGGTTCAATCAACGGGTAAGTGCCGCCAGTTGCTAGTGTTGGTAGACAGGTCCCTCCGGATGGGAAGGGAGAAGAACAGTGCCGACGAACAAACTCGGCCGAGGCCGAAACGGTATGAACCGGATGGGGAGAACCCGACTTCGGAGAGTCGGATGGTGTAGGCCCGGTATGAACCGGATGAGGAGTACCCGACTGCGGAGAGTCGGATGGTGTAGGCCCGGTATGAACCGGATGAGGAGTACCCGACTGCGGAGAGCCGGATGGAGCCCATCGAGGCTACATTTGTAAATAGCCAAAAAAGTCATATTAGTATAAATATGACTTAGGGCAAACTTTTAGTTTTTTTTGTAGTTGTCGTTTTTGTTGTGATTCGTTGTTGTTGGTGCAAGAAGAAATCAGAGCGCGTAACTGTACAGAGAGATAGAGAGAGAGAGAGACGAGGTCGTTGCCTCTGTTGTAACCGCCGCCTGTGGCGAAGATCTGAGAGCACAAGGTCGTTGCCTCAGTGATCTCACTGTTGTATATTTCTGCATAGTGACAGTTTGCAGCTTGTGGGCTGCCGTGGTTTTTCCCCTATTTTGGGGTTTTCCACGTATACCTCCTGTGTACCATTTCTCTTCTTTTGTGTCGCGTTTCATTACCTGTTTTTCTGTGTATGAAAAGAATCTCGGTTGTGGCCGAGCGTCGGACATAAGGAACGTCGAGTTCTCAACAAGTGGTATCAGAGCGAAATCGACACAGAAAATGGACGAATCGCTTGGCGGCATGTTCAAGCTCACCGACTCCAACTATTCAGTGTGGAAGTCGAAGATGAGGGACATGCTCGTGGTTAAAGACCTCTGGCTGCCGGTTCAGTTCGGGGACAAGAGACCGGACAAAATCGACGCCGCGATATGGGAGGTGATGCACATGAAGACAACGGCGTACATACGGTGCTTCATCGACATGAGCCTGTACAACAACTTCAATGAAGAGAGCAAGGCTCATGAGCTCTGGGAGAAGATCGGCATGATGTTCCAGAACAAAAATGCTGTCAATCAGGCGTCGGTATTCCGGAAGCTTGTAAGACTCCGGTACCAAGATGGCTCCAGCATGGCGGAGCATATGAATGCCTTCCAGGGGCTGACTCACCAGGCAACGTCATTGGAAGTACCTCTTGTCGATGAGGTCCTAGCGCTACTCCTGCTCGGTTCCCTCCCGGATAGCTGGGAGACGTTGGTTGTTACTTTGGGCAACGCCGGGCCGGAAGGAAAACGGTTATCCCTAGCAAGAGTAAAGTCGAGCTTGCTAGATGAGGAGGCTCGTCGGAAAGACAAAGATACGAGCTCCGACTCCAAAGCGCTCCTTACCGAATCAGAACGCGGAAGACATAGAAACCGTAGTCCCCAGAACCGGGAGAAGTCGGGGGACACGATCAAAGTCAAGGGGGAGGCCTACTTGCTTCTATTGCGGCAAGCCGGGACACTTCCAAAAGAACTGTCGGCATTT